>NC_041398.2:160725587-160810587 GCF_900747795.2 Erpetoichthys calabaricus | reverse complement strand
CAGTGATTCAGGAGAGTCTCATAGTAGAGTTGTTGCTCCTTCTAATTGAGAAACATCAGTTAAAGTCATTTAGGCACATTGGTTCCCCATTGAGCTGTTCCGGGCACATTCCACTTGATGAAGACCCTGTGGCACAACCAGGATGGGCTGGAGGGATTTTATCTCTTGACAGCCTTGTGAACACCTGGGAATTCCCCAGGATGACTTGGAATACATAGCTGGGGACAGGGAAATCTGGGATGACCTGCTTGGTTTGATGTCACCCTGTCTTTCACCTGGAAGAGTAATTGAGGAGATGGATTGATTACGTCTTTTTAAAACATATGGCATACGGTTTATTTATTTTATATAAGTTAAAGACCTGGGACAGAAAATGTCTAACTGACTTTATTATTGTATTATTATTGACTTTATTATTGTATCATGGGACGACATCTCTATAATATTAAAAGAGAGGAAAAAGGTAATGAAATTCTAAAAAAAAAATAATTAAATACTTTTAATTTTTAAAAAGATATGGAATATTGTGCAGCTATTTTGAGTTAATGAAGAAAGCTAAAGTGACAGAAAATACCATAGAAGCAGATTCTGAAGAATTTATGTAGTCCTGGGAATCTCTGAGTGTGTTAGTAGGTTTGTTTTGACACTAGTAAACTGTTTAAGGGGTAAAAATTCTACTGATGGTAAAACTGTATGAAGAATGCACATAACCAATCTTGTAATAAGATAAGATAAGATAAGATAAGAACTTTATTTATCCCGAGGGAAATTCTTTTGTCATATACATGCTCAGTGCAACAAGAGGAATAAAGATAAGGTAGTAAAGAGTTTAAAAAGAACAGTAGTAATAGTGCAAACAGAATAACAACTCTAAACAAAGTAACAAATAACTATAACTAATAGTTTGTATTATAACTGTATAACTAATGTGTGCAAAGCAACAAACAACTATAACTAAAACTATAACAGATATAATAAAACAACAGATTATTAGTGCAAGTGGTTATGAAAAGTGACTTAGTGTTTGTGCCATGAATAAATGAGATAGCAGCATGTGATGATGGGATGAAACAAACATTCAGTAACATACAGATGAGTAAATAAAAAAAACCGAATGAGACCTAATGACAAAAATTCTGAAAAAGATCACCTACAGAATGAGGAAGAGTTATACAGTCTTATTGCCACAGGTAGAAAGGATTTCCTGTGGCGTTCGGTTCTGCATTTGGAGGTAATGAGTCTTTTGCTGTGTGTGCTCTGATGACCCATGAAGGAGGCGTGCATGGGGTGAGAGGGGTTGTCCATGATACCGAGAAGCATTTTCAGCATTCTCCTCTCAGACACCTCCACCAGGTTCTCCAGTCTGACACCCAGGACAGAACCAGCCTTTTTAATCAGCTTGTTCAGCCTGTTGGCATCAGCTGTCTTCACCCCACTGCCCCAGCACACAGCTGCAAAAAACACCACGCTCTCTACCACAGAGTGATAGAACATAGTCAGCATTTTCCTACAGACATTGAAAGACCTGAGCCTCCTCAGTAGGTAAAGCCGGCTCTGCCCTTTCTTGAAAACCGTGTTGGTGTTCTTGGACCAGTCCAGTTTACTGTCAATGTGTACCCCCAGGTACCTGTAGTCCTCAACCACCTCAACATCCATTCCTCTGATGGTGACAGGGGTGGGAAGAGGAGCCTGCTTCCTAAAGTCCACAACCAGTTCCTTTGTCTTTGTGATGTTTAACTGTAAATGGTTCAGCTCACACCACTCCACAAAGCTGTCCACCACACTCCTGTATTCATCCTCCTGTCCATCCCTGATACAGGCCACAATGGCAGTGTCATCAGAGAATTTCTGCAGGTGACATGACTGAGACCTGTACCTGAAGTCAGACGTGTAGAGGGTGAAGAGGAAGGGTGATAGGACAGTTCCCTGCGGCGCCCCCGTGCTGCTCAGGATGCTATCAGAGCAGCAGCTCTTCAGCCGGACATGCTGTGGTCGATTGGTTAGATAGTCCGTAATCCAGGCTACCAATGGGTCGTCCACCTGAATTTCCTTGAGCTTATTCCCCAGCAGTGATGGTCTGATTGTGTTAAAAGCACTGGAGAAGTCAAAAAACATGACCCTCACAGTGTTCCCAACAATGTCCAAATGAGAATAAGCCTGGTTCAGCAGATAGATGATGGCGTCCTCCACGCTGATACGGGGCTGATAAGCAAACTGCAGCGGGTCCAGCCAGGGCTCCACCAGCAGAAGCAGATGTTTCAGGAGAAGTCTCTCCAGCACTTTCATGACATGTGAAGTCAGAGCCACTGGCCTGTAGTCGCTGGGGGTCGATGGGTGGGTCTTTTTGGGGACAGGAACCAGACAGGATGTCTTCCAGAGTGACGGGACCCTCTGCAGTTTCAGACTCATGTTGAAGATCAGATGTAGAACTCCACACAGCTGGGCAGCACAGCACCTGAGTGCCCTGGGACTGATGCCATCAGGACCTGCAGCTTTACTGGGATGAAGTCTACACAGTTCCCTTCTGATGTCATCAGCTGAGAGGGACAGAGAGAGACAGGCTGTGGGGGCAGGAGAGGGGGGAGGAGAATGGAGAAGGTGAGAAGAGCTGAGTGTGGGGGGAGGAGACGTAGGGGAGTCAAACCTTATTAAAGTGCAGATTTAGGTTGTTTGCACATTCCACGTCTCCATCCATCCCAACACCTCTCTTTTGTTTCAAGCCAGTAATGGCCCTCATTCCATTCCACACCTCCCTGGAGTTGTTTTCTTGGAGTTTGCTTTCCAGCTTCCTCCTGTAGCAGTCTTTCCCCTCTGCAATCTTAGATTTCAGCTCCCTCTGTACCAGTCTCAACTCCTCTTTGTCACCGTTTCTGAAAGCTCTCTTCTTCTTGTTGAGTGTGGCTTTTATGTCTTTAGTTACCCAGGGTTTATTGTTGGGGAAGCAACGAACAGTTTTTTTGAGAACAACAGTGTCCACACAGAAGTTAATGTATTCTGTGATGCAGTCTGTCAGATTGTCTATATTGTCCCCATGGGAACTGCAGAGAACATCCCAGTCCGTTGCCTCAAAGCATCCCTGCAGAGTCTCCTCTGTCTCCCTTGTCCACCTCATAACAGTTTTCTTGACTGCAGGTTGTCTCTGGACGGCAGGTTTGTAAAGGGGCCGGAGATGTACAAGGTTGTGGTCAGCCCTGCCCAGGGGAGGGAGAGAGATGGAGGTGTATGCCTCAGTAGCATTGGCATAGAACAGGTCCAGTGTTTTATTGTCTCTGGTTTTGCAATCGACATATTGCTTGAATGTGGGTAGAACAGTGGAGAGGTTTGTGTGATTAAAGTCTCCCGTTACAGCCATAAACGCGGCCGGACTTCGAGTCAGGAGGTCCGCGGTCACCGAGCTGATGACGTCATACGCCTGTGCCGCGTTAGTGTCGGGGGCGATGTAAACAATGATGATAATGATGGAAAACTCTCTGGGCAGATAATATGGCCGGAGACCGACTGCTAACAGTTCAATGTGTTTAGTACGCACAGCCATCCTCACCTTAACGTGATTTGGGGAACACCAGCGGTTGTTTACATAAAGAGCGAGTCCTCCTCCCCTCTTCTTCTCGCTCCAGCCGGTGTCCCTGTCCGCTCTCACACACTGAAACCCGTTTAAATCCACAACAGAGTCGGGGATGTTTTCGTGCAGCCACGTCTCCGTGAAACACATAACACTGCACTCCCGGAAAACTTTCTCTGTCCTTGTTAGCGTTGCCGGCTCGTCCAACTTATTCGCCAGAGATCTAACATTACCAATCAATACTGACGGGAGAGCAGGACGAAATCTTTTCTTCTTCAGCCGTCGTGCTTTCCCGGCTCTGCAGCCGCGGTAGTTCCTCTTGATCTCCGCGGGGATGTCGTGCCGAATGCCGGCGCGGCTGTGCTGCCGGAGCCCCAGCAGCTGCTCCCGGCTGTAAACAAAGGAGCCGTGTGGCCTCGTGGTCATCGCAGAGGTGTGCAGGAGTAGTTGAAGCTGAAATTTTAGCGAGTCTTAATAAATAAATAATTACTCTATCTATACAAGTACTATAAACTGAAAAACTAACTATATGAATTAAAAAAAAAAATAAGAGAAAAACAGAAAGAAGAAGAAAAGCAACGTAAATGCAGAGAGCACGCCAGACAGGCTGCCGTCCGTGACAGCGCCGGAAATCAGAATCTGAATCATAATCTAAGATAATAGGACAGTTTATTGGCTCGCATTTTGATTTTCAATGTCATAAAAATTAACAATACTTTCTAGGCAATAGCTGGACTTTCTAGAAATCTAATTGCCCAAGCACAAGCAATATATTAATAGTCTTATTTTAAACTAAATTTAGAAGTTCAGTGTGTGTATTTAGATGCTTATTATATTTACACTGACAGATTACTTACAGTATGTACAACTGTTACTACATACATATATGACTGCTTAATCAGTGACTGTCTCACTGATCCCCATTATTTATGGCAGGTAGAAAAAGAAGCAAACAATTTAATATGTTACCATTTTAAAGACTGATTAATCAAAGACGAAGATTTAATTGATTTAGCATGGCATGGTAGAGGGCACTAGGTACTCTGACAGGAGTATATGAAATAGAGCAGCTCTGCTGCATTTGCAATGCACATAAATGGATAAAGCATGGTCCTCCACCCACTCTACCAGCCTTATAATTATAAGCATGCCAAATGAGGCTAAGAGATGGGCTACAGTTAACCTGCAGATGATTACAACAGCATTGCTGAAAGAGGAATGTTTGAAGGCCCATTTATTGTACATTTTCATTGATGGGGTTTAACAATCAGTGACCCTAAATAAAGTTCTACTCCTGTCAAGTAAAAATGAGAAAATGTCAGTGACTCAGGCTATCGAATGTAAGAGAAGTATTGCCTGGTCTAATACTGTATACTGTGGTTCTGAATGGATCACACTGATGAAAGTATCTTAATAAGAATTCCTAATAGACCATAGATTCATTTGGGCTATGTATCAGAAATGCAAACTGGCAGTGTAATTAATACTGTGTGTTGGAATTTTGGCATAAATCCTCATTTGTGAAATTTCAGTCACATATAGTAAAGCATTGATGGAGTGAAATGGAATGAGTTGTTTGAAAAGGGAGTACAGCTGCCACTTTACGGGACTGCATTTGAGTCAGTATGGATAAGCACTTTTGGATGCTACTTTCAATACCTTGCTGAATAATGCCCTCGATTAAATCATGATGTTGAGAGCCATCACAGTGAAAGTAAGTATAGGATATGTAGCTAGTAAAGTGGACTCTTGATGTAAATAAGATCTTCCATTCTATGGTTTCCATTTCAGTATAAAAACAAAAGGTTACTGTCACAGAGCATTATTTTCAGTCAGTTTAACACTGTTTCAGTGGAAGAGAAGTGCATAACGGTGACTTTGTGCTTCAGATATAGTTGTCCTATGACTATGGAAAGATTCTTGTACTGAGGACAACTGGAGAGAAATGACATATAGAAAAAGAAATGAATTTCAGTTTATGAACAAAATTTTACAAAGATAATTTTAAGAGCCATTTCTTAGTTATTTATGTTATATTAAATTGATAGAAGTATTTTTTTTAGTTATGCTGAAATGTTTGCCTATATACTGTATTAATGTATAGTCTATGGCAGATTCTATTATATTCCTCACAAGCTGAACTAAAATGGAATATTCTAATTATTTCTTGTCCCTCCTACTACATATTGGTCCCAGTTTTTAATCTGTCTTACAGTTGGCAAGGCATGGAGTGCAAGCAGTTTTCAAACCATATCCCATAATATATCATATTGACCGTATTGAATGTGCTATACATATAGAACGCAGAAGAAATGTATATGTAAGTTTTCCTTAGATAAATAATGCAGTTTTTAAATTTAAAAAGTAACTGAAGTTTAGCAAGAAAAAGCTACAGTTGTAAAAGAAACATTTTTTCCTTTTTTGTCTTTTATTTTGCATATGTAATAACTTTTTTCTCTAGTTTTGGTGAACTGTTTTGCTTTGAATTTTCACTTAAATTTTTTAAAACAAACTTTATTGGACTGAGGAATTTCTTTTGTTAAGTGTTTGACTCATGCTGAATCTCAACTTGCCAGCTCAGTAGCACCTTGATTTTGGGAAACACAGTAGGCAATCTGGAGTCTGCTGTAAGTAACAGAAACTAAACTTAGGCCTTGGTGTTGCAGAAAGAGCAGGAAGATAGTGCTGTCCCTTGTTTATAAAGATGAGAATAGTCTTTTTGCTATTGGTTTCCTGAGTGTACAAATGTAGAGTCTGATCGCTATTGCATACATTTTTCCATCACAGTTGGCAAAAGTGAGTTATTATCATTCTCCTCACTGACCACTGATACCAAAGAGCCTGAGATATGCTTACAAGAATGTCATTTGATTGTGAATAATACTGCCCTATAAGGTGCTGCAACCAAGAAGCCCAGAGAGAAACCCATTGTTTAGCTTCTAAGAATTTCATCATCACTAAGGTGGGGATTTGATATTAGTGTGTGGTCAAAGATTGCAGCTCACCTATGTTATGTGCCATACCAAAGAAAGAGTAGGCAAAGCCATTTTGTTATACAGCAGACATAGAGTACATTATCAACCAGTTGCTAATAAAATTACAACAGCAAGTGTGCAACTTTTTGTGTGGCAACATTGCCACCATTCACAATATACAGTACCGTAACTGCAAAATATATCAGTAATTTTTTCTTTGAGAATAGAATAAATTAGTTGGAATTTTAATTTTTTTTTTCTTTGGGTATATTCTTGAACAAAAGTGCACTTGTTTTGTTATACCTTTTGTGAAAGTCTTTATTTGATATTTGGACGTCAGTCTTCACCCATTATACACTTCACATTTGCATTTTGTCATTATTACAGTAAGATGAAAAATTTTCTGTTTTAGTTATGTGTTCAACATTTTTTGCCTTGTATTTCTTGTCATCCTACATTCACTCAGATCATTGTAGACACGGAACACACATGAAATGTATGTATCCCAGATAGATAGATACATACATACATACATACATACATACATACATACATACATACATACATACATACATACATGCTTTATTAATCCCAAGGGGAAATTCACATATTCTAGCAGCAGCATACTGATAAGAAAACAATATTAAATTAAAGAGTGATAAAAAATGCAGGTAAAACAGACAATAACTTTGTATAATGTTAACGTTTACCCCCCCAGGTGGAATTGAAGAGTCGCATAGTGTGGGGGAGGAACGATCTCCTCAGTCTGTCAGTGGAGCAGGACAGTGACAGCAGTCTGTCGCTGAAGCTGCTCCTCTGTCTGGAGATGATACTGTTTAGTGGATGCAGTGAATTCTCCATGATTGACAGGAGCCAGCTCATTGCCTGTCGCTCTGCCACAGATGTCAAACTGTCCAGCTCCATGCCTACAATAGAGCCTGCCTTCCTCCCCAGTTTGTCCAGGCATGAGGCGTCCTTCTTCTTTATGCTGCCTCCCCAGCACACCACCACGTAGAAGAGGGCACTCGCCACAACCGTCATCAGTATTGGCAATCCAGTCCAATTTATCATCCAGCTGCACTCCCAGGTATTTATAGGTCTGCACACAGTCAACTCTGATGATCACGGGGTCTATGAGGGGCCTGGGTCTCCTAAAATCCATCACCAGCTCCTTAGTTTTGCTGGTGTTCAGGTGTAGGTGGTTTGAGTCGCACCATTTAACAAAGTCCTTGATTAGGTCCCTATACTCCTCCTCCTGCCCACTCCTGATACAGCCCACGATAACAGTGTCGTCAGTGAACTTTTGCACGTGGCAGGACTCCGAGTTATATTGGAAATCCGATATATATAGGCTGAACAGAACCGGAGAAAGTACAGTCCCCTGCGGCGCTCCTGTGTTGCTGACCACAATGTCAGATCTGCAGTTCCCGAGATGCATATACTGAGGTCTGTCTGTAAGATAGTCCATGATCCATGCCACCAGGCATGAATCTACTCCCATCTCTGTCAGCTTGTCCCTAAGGAGCAGAGGTTGGATGGTGCTGAAGGTGCTAGAGAAGTCCAGAAACATAACTCATATTGCACCACTGCCTCTGTCTAAGTGGGAGAGGGATCGGTGTAGTATGTAGATGATGGCATCCTCCGCTCCCACTTTCTCCTGGTATGCGAACTGCAGAGGGTCGAGGGCGTGGCGGACCTGTGGCCTCAGGTGGTGAAGCAGCAGCCACTCCATGGTCTTCATCACATGTGACGTCAGAGCAACAGGCTGAAAGTCATTCAGCTCTTTAGGACGTGATACCTTTGGGACTGGGGTGATGCAAGATGTTTTCCAAAGCCTCGGGACTTTCCTCTGTTCCAGGCTCAGGTTGAAGATGCACTGTAGAGGACTCCCCAGCTCCAACGCACAGGCCTTCAGCAGTCGTGGCGATACTCCATCTGGACCCACTGCTTTGCTGGTACGAAGTCTCCTCAGCTTATCTGCTTACCTGGGCTGCTGTAATTATGGGTGGGGGGAAAACTCTCTCCTATGCTGGCATCAGCAGAAGGATGGGTGGAGGGTGCAGTACTCCATAATAGCAATATATTATTTACCCTATACAATGCCAAACACCTCACTGCCAGATAACCTTCAGTTTCTGAGTTGACTTCAGCTGCCTCGGTTGGGGGATGAGTGAGCAGACTGCCTGCTACCAGGGCCGATCGACACATTTGCAAGACAAAGACGCTGATGATGAGGTGCGAAGAAATTTAAGGTGTCCCAGAATTACAACTTTTTTCATAGGCTTCAGGGATTCTAGTGTTAACAGAGAGATAGCTTGCAGTTAAGAGCACAAGTCACTATATATATAAAGATAAAATTGTGTTAATCAACAACTTTTTAACTATTGATTTCAAAATTCTGTTAATAGTTAAAAACTGCTCTGCTAGATAACATTTTCCATGATTTTACTGCTCTAAATATGGAAATAAATTTCTAACATTTGTGGAAAATTTCTTTTAACGATCATTCATCTGTGCCACCATTTGTAATAAGAAAGTAACAAAATTGATGTCAGTTTCATCTGTTTGATAAAATCATATTACTTTGTATAAAAACTTGTAAAGAAAATGGCTTGCAGTTCAGCTACAGTTAATTGTTTCATAGGCTTAACAAAATGTTTCAAGGAGTTCAGCTAGACATATATGCAATTTACTTAGGCATTTGCTGAGAAATTTTCCAAGAAGGTTATACTGTGCCTTTGAAGTTTTGTAAGTAATTTCTTCCTGTTTCAGTGATAGTTCTGGAAGATCTATCCACATGCAGAGTGCTTCATAAGAAAGACATAATACATTTGCTGTAAACAAGAAGGCCTAATAGGGCTCCTGGTAATGGTTTCACGTAATCCACATGAATAAATCTTGTTTTATTGCTATTCCTGGTAACTTGTTTTATCTTACACGCACTCTAAAATGTAATTACCCTGTTTATTTATTGCTTACGCTCTAATATTATTTTTCATTTTAAACAAAATGAGAGCAGCAGCATTCTTGCTTACTGCCAGCCATGATTTGTATTATGCTGTGGACTTAACAACTGTAGGCCTGTTTGTGATAACAGAAAACACTGTTTTTGTTCTGCTTGGTATTTTTTGAACTCTAATGCTATTATGGTGTGATTTTAAGCTATCATTTGTTTATTTGTGGTTAATTTTAATTGTGTCTGACCAAATGAAATTCATTAAGATTTTTATTAGTAGTGTATTCATTCTTTAAATAGTTGTGCAAAAAAAATGTAATCAGCTATTTTTATGCCTGTGTGTCACTTAAAACTAAAGCCTAATAAATTACCAACAAAACTTTCTAAAATTAAAAAAAAAATTTTTTTAAAGTTGTCCTTCCATTCTCGAAATAAATTAATCCAGTGGAGGATTGCGGGGGCAGTCTACCTTAGTGACTAAGGTATTGGACACTTTACTAATTAAATTAAAGCCTCTAAGTCACTGTGTGACCCAGTGCAGGTCACTACAGCTACCTGCCCCTGTACAAAATAATATACATAAACAATAGTACCATAGTCTAATTTATGAATTTGCCCAAAATAAAGTGTGAGGCAAATATGTAATAATAATAATTGTAAAAAGTTACAGCCAACAAAGATGGTGTACTAATTCATTTCAAGGCACACCAACCAACATTTGCTCTTGATCTATTACTAATTTAACATACGTGACACTGAGTTGTCAAAGAAATGCCAGAGTTTATGAAAAGAACCCATATAGGCAATGGGGAAAAATACAGACATCTTACAGGCTTGAACTGGGATTAGAACCAAGTTTCTTGTCTCAGCTTTGAGATGAAGTTCTAATCATTGGACTGCCTATAAACAGATGATCTTTCCAATTAAAAAGCTTAAAACTTTTTTGTGCAGAAAACACACTTTGTAGACAATGTTAGTATGTACATACTTTAAGTTTTACTGGTAAGTAGAATTTATTAAATGAATGTAAAACTACTTAGACAGAAAAGCCTTTTTCCATGAATTGTTGTTTCATGCCTTTTTAGTGAAGTATTATTTTGAAACTTTATAAAAAAAACACTTTGCATACTTTTAAAAGTGCAATAGGCACATTCCATTTTTAGAGGATAAGTTAAAAAAAAAAGCTAAATATAAGTTTTAATTTTGTAAATAACAAATGCACATAAGGTTTAAAGTGGTTTAGCAGGAAACACTACAGTAATTTTAATTGTTGTCAAGCACACAATCACATGCAGGAATGCAACCCACTTCACCACTGGGATATCTTTCTCTAATTGTCTAACAGGGTAATTTGGCTCAAGAGTAAAATTACATTTTATTTTTGTGTTTACTTTAAAATAACAAAATGCTTTAAGATTGCTTCATTTCTGTTATTAGTTTTCTTAATTACTCTACTGATGTCTCAGCTTTGACAATAAAGTGCAAATGTGACCAAAAATCAGAAATGTGCAAGGGAGGATATTGCATAAAGAAGCAATAAAGTGTACAAAGAATATTGCTTGAAGTCGACATTTGCATCATGACAACATTAACCGGTTGTCTGGTTTATAGTGGCAGTCTTTGCTAACAATCATTTACCTTTTATACATAGACATTCTTATCATTTGTACTTTTCTACTGCAGTTAGATTTTTTTCTGTCTATTAATACATTTTGGAGGAAAGTAAATTACAATAATTCTGGCAGGTAGATTTTAAAGTAGTTAAACTCATTTTCTGCAAGGTTTAGACATTAAAATGCGGTTGCAGGAGCTACATTGACTGTTATTTTAGTTTTGTCTTAGCTTGTCAAATATATGCAATGATAACAGACAACAAAAATCTGCATGGAAATCTTTATAAATCAGTCTCAAGTAAGGCTGAGCAGCTCATCCTGAGAAAGGTGGAACCATTTGAGTGCAGAATGGAGACCTCTTGGATTGATATATGGAGAGACCAGAGGCAGGAGACTGCACAGAACTAAGCCATACAAAGAAATGTGTACCTGAAGAATATTTTTTGTTTGAATCCTATCAGCAATAGGAAGATAATATTGTAGTGTGGACATAGCACAAGACAAAATTCACCATTTAGATGGCATCTTTCTAGAGGAGTTGGAGGGTGGAGAAAAATGTTCTGGGATGGAGTTAAAGTATTCCAACCTGGAAAGTCAAAGAGCCCTAACAAAGCATTATTTACAGATGACTCAAAGGAGCAGTTCTAAAATAAATGTTTATATTTATAAAATTCTAAACAGTATCATTTTATTGCTTTAGAAAAGTTAATTAAGATTAAAATAGTAAAATACATTTGCAACAGAAAGAAAAAGAAAGGTAAAAAAACTGGAATTTAATTAGGTTGACACTAAGGTAAATAAACAGTGTAAATGTGGCCTTTTTATTAAAAAAAAAGAACAAATATAGTGGAATGTTAGTAGCAGTACTCACTGGCAATAGTTTGAGTGGTAGTAATATCTTTGTACTTATTAAATGTGTCAAACAAAAATGTACCTAGGCGATGTAAAATAGGTAAAAATTGCTGATTTTATTAGGCAAGGGGCCTTTTTTAGTCAGTTTTATGACCATTAAAAATCTGCCAGCCTTTGCATAAAAAAACAGAAAAAAATGTATATTTTATTGGATGTTGTAAAGGACTCAAATATTTAAAACCATTAAGGCAGCAAACTGTTAAAACACATGTGAATTAAAGTGATGAATAAAAAATGAAAGGAGAATACCAAGTGGCTATAATATATTAAGTTCATGACAGAAAACAGGATTTTTTTTTTTTTAGAACTAAATATTCGCTGTTCTGGATATTGCAATTCTAAAAATGAACAGACTTTTTTTTTAGCTAGATGTTCAATTAACTTTAAGATTTAACCCATATTTAACTGGTTAAAGCAAAAATTGGAACCTATAGGTGTTCTTATTAGATGTCTGACATCTAATGTATTATATTGCTTTGAGGGAAGGAAAATATGTGCAGCTGTAGAATCTCTGAAGAGAAAAGCAAGATGATTACCTCAGAAGTATAATCTGCACCCCTGACATTTTGTGTACAGTAAATGGATTAATAGCCAAGGAAAATGCCAGGTTATCCTGTGAAGAGCATGTCTTTTATTTGTAAATTTTCCAACCATCTCCTTTGCTTGAGCAAAATGAAAGGTGTTGCGGACGCTAGATGAATAGAATATACAGTACTTCTATTCAAACACATTGCAAGTAAGAATAAGTTCTCCACAACAAAAGTTTAATTTCCTTTTTTATTAGAGACTTTCAATGGAATGTCTATAATACTAAAAATTTATTACATTTTGTATAGTAGCCCTTTTAATTCTTTTCATTACCTACAAATTCTACTGACATGAGCAATCATCTTGTCACACATCATTTTTGTTTCAGGGTTTTATAAATACTGATATTTCTATAAACTTTTAACTGAAATCACATTATTTTTGTCTTTTTCTAAAATTGGCAGATGCCCATCTATGTTTTTTAATAAAAGTGACTGTCCCGGATTGACTTGAATTAATGTGGTTTATAAAAATAGAAATTATTTGCAGAATCTCTTAATCTTTGCTGAACACACATTTTCCATTTTGAGAGAGAACTGGCAGACAAGCAAATATCTGATCCATTGCAAAGGCACACCAGCAATCCTTTCATCTCCTTTTTGTATGCTGACTTAAGGAATTGTTTTTAACTAGTCATCGACTGAAAGATAAAATACAAGTCCGAAAGAACTTTCCATTGCAGTCAACTCCAACCTCAATTTATAAGAGCCTCCCAATGCCTGCCATGGTTACAAGTGTTCTACTCAATTGTAGATTCCTTCAGCAAATCGTGTATTCCTTGCACTCAATTTAAATGTTAAAACTGATGCAATCTCATTCTGACTACCATTTCACAAGAAGTGTTCATTCATAAATGTATTATAGTGCTGTCATTTCTTGAAGGAATTTCATTTATATACAGCAGATGACTTTGACAGCACCTATAATTTTTATATTCATCCATTTTCTAAAGTACTTTATGCAAGTTAAAGGCAATGGGGGCATAGTGCCTATCTTGGCATTATAGATAGATAGATAGATAGATAGATAGATAGATAGATAGATAGATAGATAGATAGATAGATAGATAGATAGATAGATAGATAGATAGATAGATAGATAGATAGATAGATAGATAGATAGATAGATAGATAGATAGATAGATAGATAGGACATGGCGTGCTTGTGTAAATTCACAATTCATATTTAAAACTGAAGACATCTTCACCATCACAGTCATGACATAGGACAGAACCTGTAGAACAGTAGAAGAGATCAATGTACAAACAGAGGTTGAAAGTACAAGATATTCTTTACGAATACCATGTAGCACATGGAAGTAAATTTTACTCTTCAACTCTATTTATGTAGTTCATTTTAAAATACTCTCTTCACAGCTACACATCCAACAACATGTATGCGTATGATTATGAGTTGTCAAGATGTCCTCTCTAGCTGTACCATGACTTAATTGTAAACACATACAAATAAATGTTTTCTGCATTCTGCTTAATACTGCTGAGATCGGTTTTTTAACCCTTAATAAAACTATATTGCAAATATAGTACCAGCAATAAAAATTATGAAAATTGTGCATATTGATTATAATCTGGAAAAGGGATATGTTTTCTTAATAATTAGACTGTTATACAAATTGTCTGGTCAGCAAGAATAATAGAATTACTGTATATTGTTTTTATTGTAATATCAGAAAATTAAACATTAAATAATTCTGTTCAAAGGTTTGTAGGACCATTACAGAATAAACAGCAATTGAAACAAGCCACTTGTTAAAAACAACTATTACTTATGTCTTGCTTTAATTTTAAGGCCCAGAACACTCCTTAGACCACCAAATACAGAACTGTGGCAGCTGTCTATTCAGCCTTTTCATATGAACTGTGATAACACAGAAGCAAAATTTTCCAGGCAGTTGCCAATTCTTTCATGTCTAAATGTAACCCTAGGGCCAAATTGTAGTTACACTGTTTATTCCATCCTCAAGACCACAGAAGAAACAAAAAAAAAAGTTATTAGATTTCTCAGATACAATTACTGTAGAATAAGGATCTATTCATAAATTTACCAAACTCATGTAATTCAGAAGAGCATCGGTATAATTTTAATTTCTGGCAGAGCATTCCAAACTTTTAAGCCGCAGTGACCAAATGCCCTCTCTTATATAGTAATATTTTGTTGATTTAAAATATCAGAGCTTTAAACATGTCTCATTTAACTTGGACTATATCTATTGTATAGTCATGGGGGCAATATAAAATATTTCTCACAAATTTTCAAAATTCATTCAGTATTTATACAATATGCTACATGAAACCTGTTTATTATTGCACTAGGGAGTAGGAACCTGACTCTGTGGTAAGTTGGTTGGATATGAAATTAAGAATTTCACTATAGTCTGAGCATTTTACATACTACTACTACTTATAATTCCACCTCTGCTATTACATACTGTATTGGTATTTTGTAGAAACTGTGAATTACTGAAAATAGCCTGCAGATTTTTGACTAAACAAATCATTAAAGGAAGGTGCATGCCTGGAAAAAGTCACATCCTAGCTACTACAGGGGATGCTGTTCATTACATGGAGTATTGCAGATAGCCAGAAGATTGTGCTTAGCGTCTACCACATTAGTGCTCATTAATAGCTTATGGGTGCATGAACATCAAGGGATTCTAGAAGGATCTGTAGCCTGGAGTGTCTGTATTACAAATATGGAACTGTCCTTAGAAATGAAAAAATCCATACAAGACATGATAGCTTTGGCAATTCTTTTTTTACATGAGGAGTAATTTGTAGCCTAGAATGTATTTGTGGTGCTCCAAACCAAGCAGTCTCTCATATTGTACAGAACTGTGAATGCATGTCTTACCCTAGTGAGGGGAGAGATATGCTGATGCTACCCCCATCTGTGTTTGTATTATATTAAAAAGCATTATATTGTGACTGCCCTTTTTGAATATATGTATACATATGAGGAACCTGGCCATCAATCTATACTATATCAACTTTTGACATACTTCTGTTATTGCAGAGACTCAGCTTTTAGCTCTGAGATTTGAATGCCACCTATTATCTAATCCATGCATTTACTTAGCCATTAATGAAAAGAGTGGCACTCATAAGTAACCAATAGCAATTTCATGTCTAGCAGTAACTGTTTGTGTATACAAATTGGATATACAGTAAAACAAAAAAGGGAAAAGTGTTTTTTCGCCTTTTAATTTTTCTAGCAATATCCCATATTTTGACAGATGTTCTCTCAGACTGGCCCAGTATGGGTTGAGCCTTTGAAGATTAGGACTGAAAGAAGAAGAGTAGTCTAAAATGTAGGCTTGGGTCATTACCAGGTAATTAAAAAATATTGTGTGCCAGTCCCGAGCCCGGATAAATGGGGAGGGTTATGACAGGAAGGGCATCCGCTGTAAAATTTTGCCAGATCAACACGTGGACAACAATATAGATTTCCATACCAGATCGGTCGAGTCCTGGATTAACAACAACCGCCACCAGTACTGTTAGTCAACAGGGTGCTGGCGGAAATTGGGCTACTGTTGGCCAAAGACAAAGAAGAGGGGGGAGACCTGTCCGGAGGAAAGAGGAGAGGAGGAGGAAGGTAAAGAGAGTGGAACTGAAGGTAGGAACTTTGAATTTTGTCAGTGTGACTGGTAAGGGGAGAGAGTTAGCCGATATGATGGAGAGAAGGAAGGTTGATATATTGTGCGTGCAAGAGACAAAATGGAAAGGGGAATAAGGCCAAGTGGATCAGAGGTGGATTCAAATTGTTCTATCAAGGTGTAGATGGGAGGAGAAATGGTTTAGGGCTATTCTGAAGGAACAATATGTCAAGAGTGTTTTGGAAGTGAAAAGTGTGTCAGACAGAGCAATGATTATGAAGCTGGAAATTGGAGGTGTGATGATGAATGTTGTTAGTGAATATGCCCCGCAATTGATGTGTGCGATGGATGAGAAAGAAGATTTCCTGAGTGAATTGGATGAAGTGATGGACAGTGTACCCAAGGGACAGAAAGAGGTGATTGGAGTGGACTTCAATAGACATGTTGGTGAAGGAAACAGAGGAGACGAGGAGGTGATGGGTAGGTATGGTGTCAAGGAGAGGAATGAAGAAGGTCAGATGATAGTGGATTTTGCAAAAAGGATGGGTATGGCTATAGTGAATACGTATTTTAAGAAGAGGGAGGAACATAGGGTGACGTACAAGAGTGCAAGAAGATGCACACAGGTAAATTACATCCTATGCAGAACAGTCAATCTGAAGGAGATTAAAGAATGCAAAGTGGTAGCAGGGGAAACTGTAGTTAGACAGCATAGGATGGTGGTCTGTAGGATGACATTGCAGATCAAGAAGAAGAGGAGATCAATTGGTGGAAGTTGATAAAGGAAGACTGCAAGGTTGAGTTTAGAGAGGAGGTAAGGCAGGTACTGGGTGGCAATGTAGAGTTACCACACAGCTGGGCAACTACAGAAGTAGTAAGGGTGACAGCAAGAAGGGTGCTTGGCGTAACATCAGGACAGAGGAATTAGGTAAAGGAAACCTGGTGGTGGAATGGGGAAGTACAGGAGAGTATACAGAGGAAGAGGATGGCAAAGAAGAAGTGGGATCATCTTAGAGATGCAGAAAGTAGACAAGAGTACAAGGAGATAAGGCACAAGGTGAAGAGAGAGGTGGTGAAGGCTAAAGAAATGGTATATGATGAGTTGTATGAGAGGTTGGACATTAAGGAGGGAGAAAAGGACCTGTACCGATTGGCTAGAAAGAGGGACTGAGCTGAGAAGGATGGGCAGTAGATTAGGGTCATAAAGGATAAAGATGGAAACATACTTACAAGCGAGGAGGGTGTTTTGAGAAGATGGAAAGAGTACTTCAAGAGGCTGATGAATGAAGAGAATGAGAGAGAGTGAAGGGTTGGATGATGTTGAGATAGTGAATCAGGAAGTGCAACGGATTAGCAAAGAGAAAATAAGGACAGCTATGAAAAGGATGAAGAATGGAAAGGCCATTGGTCCACATGAAATACCTGTGGAAGTATGGAGGTGTTTAGGAGATATGGCAGTGGAGTTTTTAACCAGATTGTTAAATTGAATCTTGGAAAGTGAGAGGATGCCTGAGGAATGGAGAAGAAGTGTACTGGTACAGATTTTTAAGAATAAGTGGGATGTGCAGAGCTGTTGTAACTACAGTGGGATAAAATTGATTAGCCACAGCATGAAGTAATGGGAAAGAGTAGTTGAAGCTATGTTAAGAAAGAAGGTGATGATTAGTGAGCAGCAGTGTGGTTTCATGCCAAGAAAGATCACAACAGATGCAATTTTTGCTCTAAGGGTGTTGATGGAGAAGTATAGAGAAGGCCAGAAGGAGTTGCATTGTGTCTTTGTGGACATGGAGAAAGCGTATGACAGGGTGCCTTGAGAGGAGTTTTGGTATTGTTTGAGTGAGTCGGGAGTGGCAGAGCAGTATGTAAGAGTTGTACAGGATATGTATGAGGGAAGTGTGACAGTGGTGAGTTTGGCGGTAGGAGTGACAGATGCATTCAACATGGAGGTGGGATTACATCAGGGATCGGCTCTGAGCCCTTTCTTATTTGCAATGGTGATGGACAGGTTGATAGATGAGATTAGACAGGAGTCCCCTTGGATTATGATATTTGCTGATGACACTGTGTTCTGTAGCGAGAGTAGGGAGCAGGTTGAGGAGACCCTGGAGACGTAGAGATAAGCTCTAGAGAGGAGAGGAATGAAGGTCAGTAGGAACAAGACAGAATACATGTGTTTGAATGAGAGGAAGGTCATTGGAATGGTGAGGATGCAGGAAGTAGAGTTTGCGAAGGTGGATGAGTTTAAATACATGGGATCAACATTACAGAGTAATGGGGATTGTGGAAGAGAGGTGAAAAAGAGAGTCCAGGCAGGGTGGAATGGGTGGAGAAGATTGTCAGGAGTAATTTGTGACAGACAGTTATCAGCAAGAGTGAAAGGGAAGATCTACAGGACGGTAGTGAGATCAGCTTGGTTATATGGGTTGGAGATGGTTGCACTGACCAGAAAGCAGGAGACAGAGCTGGAGGTGGCAGAGTTAAAGATGCTAAGATTTGCATTGGGTGTGACGAGGATAGACAGGATTAGAAATGAGTACATTAGAGGGTCAGCTCTGGTTGGACGGTTTGGAGACAAAGTCAGAGAGGCGAGATTGCGTTGGTTTGGACATGTACAGAGGAGAGATGCTGGGTATATTGGGAAAAGGATGGTGAAGATAGAGCTGCCAGGTAAGAGGAAAAGAGGAAGGCCTAAGAGAAGGTTTATAAATGTGGTGAGAGAGGACATGCAGGTGGTGGGTGTAACAGAGCAAGATGTAGAGGACAGGAAGATATGGAACAAGATGATCTACTGTGGCAACCCCTAATGGGAGCAGCTGAAAGAAGAAGAAGTTCTTTAAAAAATATATAAATAAATAAATTGTAGCTAGAAAATAATGGGTTTAAAGATCAGGAATCAGAAATGTTTTTTTAAAGGCTTTGCAAGCAAGGTAGAGTTATTGCTGATCCTGAATAAGAAATGTATATCAATAGCATCCATTTAACCTGTTGCTTTGATGACACAAACTTGCAACTTATGAGACATCCCTACAGCAACCAGGGGCCACATTATGGCAAAGTGTCTTTTGAAATGGCAGCACCCACATACAAAATAAGATGGTGTCAGAAATGGAGCAAAATAATTTCAACAATTGTAAATAATAGTAGTTAAATCCAATATATATGTATATATATACTGTATATTAGGAAAACAGTTAATGTGTAATCAAGTCACAACAGCATGGGCTAGTACTTATCAAACATATTTACAATTATGCTAATGTGTGGTTGTTTTAAATGGTTATAAGGATGTAAATGTGATTTTTTTTTTTTTTTAGCTGCGTTATCATCTTGACTTAGCTTTTCACACATATGTAGGTATTCTAGAATCTTCTAGGGATAACTAATAATATGTGAGACAAGACCCTTCTGAAATGTAAACATATACTGACAAATTTATAACAGGGTAGAGGTGAATGTCAAGCACAACATACTTTATTTTACCAAGAACCTGCAAAATATTCTGGCTACAGAGAGAAAGAACAGACAAAAGGGGGGTATACTGTATGTAATTGCATCATTTATTGGACTTAACTTTGTAAAATCTTCCAAATGACATGATAAAATGTTGCAGCTGCTTGCTGTTTATATGTAGTCTGCCATCACTGTTTTAAGATTAGACCTCTATCCAGAATATTCCCTCCACTTGAATCATGTACCTCCAAACCAAGTCACCTGGACACATCTTAGCAAAGAATTCCACAACAGATGAGGAACCTGGCCATGATCCTGTTGCACCTGGGTCACTTAATTCTGATGATTACAAAAAATCAATTTAAGTGTTATTTGTTCTGTAATATTCAATTGTTTTGTGGTTTACCACCTGTTTGTTTTGCAACTGTGATTTTGAAGTAGCAATGGGCTTTGATATCAAGCAACCTAATTTGTAGAGATCTTGTGCCCTCTTCAAAGTACATAGTAATTTCTTTAGAGTAACACCCATCTTGACTTAAAAAGAAAGTGTGTTTCCTCAATGCCAAATTAAAACCCTAGCTGTAGCTCCTTAAATCATTATTTTCAATCACAATTTAAATGACGTGGAAAAATGTTTTTTATTGGGTGAATCTAACCAAAACCTCCAAAAACAGGTTACATTCTGTTAATTAAAATCAAGAAATACCTGAAATCCACATTCTCATGTGTATCTAAATTATGAATCTAGGATCAATATCTTGCTGAAACAGTATAATCAGATATACCATAAAATAGACAATATTAATTAAAGAAAAATGTTAGGTCTTTATTTCAGGCCAGGACTTGCAGTGCAAGCTTAAATTGTTCCGAACACTGAACAAAGAAAATAATTTGCAGATAACTAGCAGATATTATATAAAGAAGTTAGGTTTCAGAAGACAAATAAGGTATTGTTTTTGTCCTTACTTTAATGTGAATATTTATGTAAACATACTTTAAGGAATGGTTTTTTTTTTGACTTTGCATGAATTAGGTACAGCTGCTCAGCTAGATTTTTGCTGCTTCGAGCGTTTTGAGTGTCAAGAGTCAGCCAAAGAAAGACTATGCAAATAACAATGACTTTAGTTATCAGCATGACTTACAGGGAGCAGCAGTTGAAATTGCTTTTTTTGACTATTCCCTTTCCAGTCATTATCTAAAGTCTTATGTCTGCCTGTCACAAATCAAACATAAGCGGCAGCACTGGATTGGCACAACTGTTTACAAAAGCTTGAGTCTTAAAGAACATCATACTCTCTCAGTGTGTCGTGCTTGGAGTCCTCATTCACTCCTGAATCTCTCTAGGGTAGGTCGCTCTGTTATTATTTTGACACCAGATAATGTTGAGAATTTTCAAAAATGTAATGAAATCTCTCCAGATTAAAAAATAATAATAAAAAAATCCAGAAATGTTTTGATTCTGTTTGGTTATAAAAGCTTTACCCATTCCAGCAGCTTGAGCCAAGGCTTTAATATTTGCTTAGGTATAATACTTCAAAGCTGCTGATCTTCTTTATTTTCTTTTGCTTTTTGACACAGATGTGACAGGAACTCAAATCAAATGACAACGGCTTTGCCATACTGATAAAATGTTTATTGCTTCAGAATCTGAGATGTGATTACTTTGAAGTAAAGCTGCAGCATGATGGGACAGTATCTTCCCTCAGTATCGATGTCAGTAGTTTAAGGAGATAAAGGAGCAAGGATGTGCTGTATATTTTAATGATATTGCAGACTCTTATTATACACTTAGAATCTGACAGGAAGAAATAAATGTCAAAATATGCTAAGTCACTGAGATGGATGTCTGCAGTGTGCTTCTAATTGTATTTAAAGCATCAAGTGATTTGCAAGAATAACAAAAGGCTTAGGGTAAAACAAAGGAGCCAGATGTTATGCTTGTACTCTTTCATTTGTTTGCATCTTGAATTTTATTGTTGTTGTTTAAATTGACTCATGCTTGATAAAATTATGCTCAAAAACATACTAGATATGATAAATGTATTTTGCTTACTTTATGATGTTCTTATCTACTAAACCATGACACATACATACTATTAATTAGACCTGGAGTTGCAAAAACTCTCTACAGTATTTGGCTGTCTGTTTATTGGTTTCTCTACAAAGTTTTAGGCAGTTGCAAATTTTTGTTCTACATTTTTTTTACATCCTTTCCTGTTTAGGCAGAGCTACATAACAGCTTATTGTACATATGGAAGTCTTCACCTTTGCACGTACACTTGCTCTACTTTTGCACACTGAAATATAAACAAATTAAGATCTTTACTAATTCATCACACCCCACAATCCATGTGTTCAGCCTCCTTGCTTCTGGTAAAGGGCTAAGGTCTATTAAGATTAGAAATATCAAATTTCATAAAGGTACTTATCCATAAGATGTAAGATGCACTAACTTAACATCTTGACCTGATGAAGATCTGATGAATGTTCAAGTGTCCTTTTTTTCATTTGGAAGATTCTGGGGAGTGATGATTGCTCTTGTCCTTGTGCTATCTGTTTGTACTGATATTGTAACAAGTACTGAGAAGGTCGTGACTCAGACACCACCAAGTGTGACCAGGTTTTTTTAAGCCCTTAGAGAAAAGCCAAGCAAAATGACACCTTTTATTGGCTAACTAAAAAGATTATAATATGCAAGCTTTCAAGGCAACTCAGGCCCCTTCTTCAGGCGGGATGTAATACAGAGACTGAAGTTCTCTATGTTTATATACACACTCTAGGACAAGAAATAACATTGGTAAATCTTTAAATGAGAAATTTTAAATGTAAAAAAATTAATAGATTCATTCAGGCTAGATTCATGCACTCTATGTGGGAGAAACTGGACAAACACTCCGCCAGAGAATGAATTTACACAGGTTTCACATTAAACATGGCAACACAGATGTTCCTGTAGCGGCCCACTTCAACAGCCATGGACAATGTGAGAGGGACTTTAAAGTCACAGTGCTTATGGGCAACTTCAAAACACAGCAAGAGAGAAAAGAATGAGAAGTTAAACTCATGCTGAAATTTAATACATTACAACATGGATTGAATAGAGACAAGAGTTTTATGGCCAGATATGAGGATTGTTTACATCTCTCAGAATGACAGACAACCTGTCTACAGATCCACATTGTTTTGAAAAAACTCATTACAAACTTCAAAAGACTTTGTTGGACAGTTATCTTATCCAGAGATCTTGACAATACATTCTTCTTTTCTCTCTTGTTAAATTAACCCTAGCCTGAATAAATCTATTAATTTTTTACATTTAAAATTTCTCATTTAAAGATTTACCAATGTTATTTGTTGTCCTAGAGTGTGTATATAAACATAGGGAACTTCAGTCTCTGTATTACATCCCGCCTGAACAAGGGGCCTGAGTTGCCTCGAAAGCTTGCATATTATAATCTTTTTAGTTAGCCAATAAAAGGTGTCATTTTGCTTGGCTTTTCTCTATATTCATAATGGCTGACACGGTATAACACCCTAGTACTTAAGCCCTTAGATAAACATATTTATTGTTTTATACCAAACAGGGAAATTCTTGAACCCTAGTGTTCAGGTGCAAACTGTTACAAGCCACGGGGAATGCCTCCAAAACAACAAATGCACATGTCAGACTTCAGGGCAAGCTGTAACACACTTTACCTTGTCCTCACTACACTAGCCTTTGTGATGATAGCGAGCCGCACTCCATCATGCACCTGTAGACTTATACCTATCTCATTGTGAGCCTCTTCAATGAAGAAAAAATGTGTTTATGCATTTTTTACTTTTTTTTGCAATGTGTATTATATATGAAATCATATATAAAATATATAATATGTAATTGTAAATATCATATATTTATACACACTGTTATGTTACACTATTTGCATTCTTATGATTGATTGTTCAGCAGCCTTACAAGTGGTGGGTAGATCTTTTCTCTCAGACTACTTTTGGCAGTGCCAGTGGTCCGATACTCTTTGCCAGGAGGCAGGAGTGAGAAAAGCAGTTGTTCAGGATGGATGAGGCTTTTAGTTATACTGTATGCCTTTCAAAGACAGTGAGATTTGTGTACTATATGTCTTGAACAGTAGGCTGCTGTGTGCTGGTAATATCCTGTATTGGCTTCACCAGACTCTCTGGGCTTTATGTTCTTGAGCTAGGAATCTTACCAGGGTGTGATGCAGCCATTAAGGATAAATTCTACTGCTTACCTGTAGAAGTTAGTGAGAGCAGGTGGAAAAATGCAAGCTCTCTTCAGACATCTGGAAATGAAGAGGTGGCCATGGATATTTTTGACAAGAGCTGAAATGTGCTTTGCCCATTTCAGCTCACCATTGATAGTCACTCCAAAAATATAAAGCTCCTAACCCTTGCAACATCATTTCCTCTGATGTAGGTGAAAGTGTGGTCTGCTTTCTACTTTCTGAAGTCAATGTCCATCTCCACAGCTTAGCTAACATTAAGAATGATATCATTGTACTGAGTCAGCATGTAGACATGTATGTATGTACAGTGCATCTGGAAAGTATTCACAGAGCATCACTTTTTCCACATTTTGTTATGTTACAGCCTTATTCCAAAATGGATTAAATTCATTTTTTTTCCTCAGAATTCTACACACAACACCCCATAATGACAACATGAAAAAAGTTTACTTGAGATTTTTGCAAATTTATTAAAAATAAAAAAATTGAGAAAGCAGATGTACATAAGTATTCACAGCATTTGCCATGAAGCTCAAAATTGAGCTCAGGTGCATCCTGTTTCCCCTGATCATCCTTGAGATGTTTCTGCAGCTTAATTGGAGTCCACCTGTGGTAAATTCAGTTGATTGGACATGATTTGGAAAGGCACACACCTGTCTATATAAGGTCCCACAGTTGACAGTTCATGTCAGAGCACAAACCAAGCATGAAGTCAAAGGAATTGTCTGTAGACCTCCGAGAGAAGATTGTCTCGAAGCACAAATCTGGGGAAAGTTACAGAAAAATTTCTGCTGCTTTGAAGGTCACAATGAGCACAGTGGCCTCCATCATCCATAAGTGGAAGAAGTTCGAAACCATCAGGACTCTTCCTAGAGCTGGCTGGCCATCTAAACTGAGCAATCGGGGGAGAAGGGCCTTAGTCAGGGAGGTGACCAAGAACCCGATGGTCACACTGTCAGATCTCCAGAGGTCCACTGTGGAGAGAGGAGAACCTTCCAGAAGGACAGCCATCTCTGCAGCAATCCACCAATCAGGCCTGTATGGTAGAGTGGCCAGACGGAAGCCACTCCTTAGTAAAAGGCACATGGCAGCCCACCTGGTGTTTGCCAAAAGGCACCAGAAGGACTCTCAGACCATGAGAAAGAAAATTCTCTGGTCTGATGAGACAAAGATTGAACTCTTTGGTGTGAATGCCAGGCGTGACGTTTGGAGGAAACCTGGCACCATCCCTACAGTGAAGCATGTTGGTGGCAGCATCATGCTGTGGGGATGTTTTTCACCGGCAGGAACTGGGAGACTAGTCAGGATAAAGGGAAAGATGACTTCAGCAATGTACAGAGACATACTGGATGAAAACCTGCTCCAGAGCACTCTTGACCTCAGACTGGGGCGACGGTTCACCTTTCAGCAGGACAACGACCCTAAGCACACAGCCAAGATATCAAAGGAGTGGCTTCAGGACAACTCTGTGAATGTCCTTGAGTGGCCCAGCCAGAGCCCAGACTTGAATCCGATTGAACATCTCTGGAGAGATCTTAAAATGGCTGTGCACCGATGCTTCCCATCCAACCTGATGGAGCTTGAGAGGTGCTGCAAAGAGGAATGGGTGAAACTGGCCAAGGATAGGTGTGCCAAGCTTGTGGCACCATATTCAAAAAGACTTGAGGCTGTAATTGCTGCCAAAGGTGCATCGACAAAGTATTGAGCAAAGGCTGTGAATACTTATGTACATTTGATTTCTCAGTTTTTTTATTTTTAATAAATTTGCAAAAACCTCAAGTATACTTTTTTCACGTTGTCATTATGGGGTGTTGTGTGTAGAATTCTGAGGAAAAAAATGAATTCAATCCATTTTGGAATAAGGCTGTAACATAACAAAATTGTGGAAAAAGTGATGCGCTGTGAATACTTTCCGGATGCACTGTAAGCCTCCTGTTAGTGATCAGGCCTATGATAGTGGTGTCATCAGCTAATGTAGTGATTCAGTTGGAGTTTTGTCTAGTGGCACACTCAGGAGGATAACAAGTAGTGCAGAAAGCAGCTCAATACACTAACTTGTGGAGTGCCACTATTGAAGTGCAACCTGGAGAATGTAGAGCTGCTAATCTGCATATGCTGAGTCTTGGATTAGGAAGTCCAAAATATAGTTGCAGTGGGTAGTGATAAGTCCTAAATTGAAGATTTTGGTTGTCAGCTTTAATGGTATAATATTAAATGTTGGGCTGTAGTCTCGTGACCAGACCCTGGCATTAAAGTTTATATTGTAACCGACTGCAATCCGCCTTTCACTGCGTCATGTAAATGATCGTCAAATCAGAGGCATGTATGGTCAGAACAGAAGCTTTTATTTTCCTCTCCAAGAAACTTTCCAAAACAAAAGGGAGAAAAGGGACAGGGCGTCACATAAGCGGCTTCTCCCCTATGCCACCACAGTGTCCACCATGCTTCTCCACTTTTATTTATACAAACACATTGCATATAAAACTATTTACAAAAAAATTACTCATATTTTCCAGAGAGAACTATTTACAATACACATAGTTTCATACAAAAAAAAATCATAATTTTATAATTATATATTCTTAACAAAAATAAATAAATAAATACATATATATATAGCATACCTTTCCAAAACAAAAAGGAAAAAAAGGATCAGGGCATCACATTAGCGGCTTCTCCACTCTGTCTATTAAATAAGAAATTAAATCAATTACAAAGTATTAATACAAAATAAATTAAAAATCAAGAAAAACTTAGGGAGAACTGAAACCACAACCTACCCCCACAGCATTTACTGCACTTCTGCTTCTAGAACCAAAAAATGTGGTACATGTAGGTTGTGAGGTGTGACACTAATTAACGCCCGTACTACAACAGATTATATTGTCAGTATGCTATTAACTATTTTACAGGGATCAATTAATTTTGGGGAAGTTCATAACTAAAACAAAGCGAAATTATAAATAACATATTACACTTTGCTACATATTATCCAGATGTGCCAGGAATATGGTATCCTCTGCAGACCAGTTGTGCTGATATACAAACTGGAGGTGATCATGACTGTATGGAATTTTTTGTTAAATATGTCTGAGGCACTGTGTCTCAAAGCACTTGACCTCTCCAGACATTCTTAAGCTGTGCTGCTTCTCTTTGACTGACACATTAGTACTTTAGTTCTTCAAACTCCTGTCATCCGCTCACCTCCTGTCATCAGAAACAGCAGACCAACAGGTCTTCACAATATTCCTACTCAAAGCACCCATACTACAGGGTACTGGGCCTCTGAGCAGTGCTTCTTAGAAAGCTATGGAACAGATGAGATGCTTCTAAAACGTTTGCTGCTAATCTGATAGCTGGCTGTATTCTGTCTGAAAGTGCTAAATCACCTGCAGCAAACACTACAAGTAGTAGGCCTCAACCAATAAATAAGTGATAATTTCTACTACAGTGTTTTATTTGTATGAGCTTCAACAATTCAAAATCCATATGACAGTAAAGTTAAAGTGTTTACGACAATATAGTGCTATTCAAATGGTCTCTGAAAGAAAAGATGATATTCAACATACTGTATATCCCAGTTAACTGCAACTTACACCTCCAAAATGTGTAAATTTAATATTGTAAATTCTTATGTTAGGTATTGCATTTAGCCTTTTAAAATACTAGAGAGATGTTGTAATAAGAAAGTTAAAATAAGAAAAAGGCTGACTTGGTGATTTAAAACATCAAGACAAAGAACAGATGAGTGAAGAAGAGACACTGTAAAAGATTTTTGTTTGGTTTTTCACAACTGGCTGTTTTTAAGGATTCAGTATTTTAATCGTGGGCCAACCTCTGTCAGACTCCATTAGTTTTAGATTTGGGAATTTTTACTAGAAAAAAGGCACATTATGTAGTACAAAACTGGAAGCAGAATCTATGTGCCTGGTCTTTCTTCCACACACATTTAGTGCATGGGAGGCTGTGTAGGTCACACAGCCACCAGATGTTTGCTGATGAATGCCACTCCCAAGCAGTGGTTCCAAAAGTGCATCTGTTAAGACAGTCAAAGTAAAATTATAAATTGTTCTTTGTCTTGCCCCTCTGCTTGGGTTACCCAATCAAGAGCAAACATTTCTAGAAAAATAAGCTGTCACTTTTCCAGTTA
Organism: Erpetoichthys calabaricus; assembly: GCF_900747795.2. Lineage (NCBI taxonomy): Eukaryota > Metazoa > Chordata > Cladistia > Polypteriformes > Polypteridae > Erpetoichthys > Erpetoichthys calabaricus. The sequence continues at coordinate 160,782,521 of NC_041398.2, read as the reverse complement.
GTCTTCAAGCTCTGAGTAGAGAATAAAAGAAGGAGATAATGAGTATAACTGACTGAAGTGAGCTTCCAGCAAATGGTTGCTTGTGCTTATTCTACTATACTGTATATGACTGGTTGAAGAGAACAGTGGTACAGGAAGTCCTCAGATTAGAATTTCTGTTACTCCAAATCAAGAGAAACCATTTAAAGGTGGTTTGATCACATACCTAGAATACCCTCTGGATACCTTTCAGAAAACGTGTACAAGGTGCAGGTCACTGGGGCAAAACTTGGGAGCAAACCCAGGATACGCATGAGAGATTACATCTCTAAATTATCCTGGGAGTGACCAGCTGTTCCTTAGGAAGGTTTAGGGAATATTGTTGGGGATGGGAGGCCATGATCCACCCAGCTAAAAATGTTGCTACCACAACTCTGACTAGGATGAGCAAAAAGAAAATAATGATGCTTAAAATTATATATGTTAATTGTATGCTAATTTTATATGCTGCACATAATGTGGAAGCAAACTAAATGAAAAGAATGTACTGATTTGCATCTTACTGTAATTGACTCCTACTTTATTTTTAGCTCCATTAGGTCCAAAGTACAATAATTCTTTGCTTAATAAGGTAAATAATTTCAAAAGCTAAATGATGTAATTCATGACATTCAGGATGGTAACCTTTCCAAAGTAGAGCATATGATTTAATAGAACCCAGACAAGCTCAGAATCTGTAGGGAAATTTTGAAAAATGTTATGCAATACTTATTATGTAATATGTATTAATCCATTCAAAAATATGTCTCTGGCTCCATATAGTTTTTCACAATTATGATATTGCAATATATTTGAAAATTTCCAGCCACAATAAGAAAAATACTGCACTAAAAATGAGTTGTCTTACAAAGGCATAGACATTTGCTCTTTCATTCTCAGTTGTACTGCTGCATCCTTGATGGTCAGACATTTTTTTTTTGTTCGTATTTGAATATATGGGCTTCTCTCCCACATCCCAAAGTCATGCATGTTAGTTTAAATGATGACTGTAAATTTGCTCCAAGTGATTGTGGATTTCTCAGTAAATGTTCTCTTCAATGTAACAACACACTGTTCAGTACTAGTTCCTGTCTTTTCTCAGGTTCTAACAAGATGGACTTGGGTCCTAGCAAACCTGAACTGGTTTAAGCAGGTTTGGTAATTAATGGATGGATGGACACTTGATTTTGCAAAATTTGCTGCATAAATATTGTAACCTTTTGGGTAAAGATTATCCGAATGGGAGAAAGTTGAATTTCTCTTATCAAGTCTCTTGGTGATATTTGGTAAAATACATCATACATGGCAAAATGTTTATAAAAGGTGCAGTATACAATGTGGGTTTTGCAATTATACAATTGCAATTATGTTGTTAACCTTCTGCTTCACCAAAGTCTACTGGGCCTTTGTCCTATAACCAACTTCTTAATTCCACTGGGTAGCATATGAGTGGACATTTGCTTAGTTTTAGCTAGACATTATGGAGGTTTTAAAATGGTATACAAGTGAGCAAATCAAGAAAAGCATTAGTTGTATGATTAGATATAAATCTATTGTTAATGTTTTAAATAAAAAATAGAGCAGGAAGAAATGAAAGAAGGTATTCTGTGAAAGGGTACTCATCCTGTCCCTTTAGTAGAATAATCTGCATACATCAAACTGCCTACTTGTTAGCACAACAAGGTTTCTTGATTTCTGTTTTTCAAATAATCATTGACTGTTGAACCAAGTCTTTGCTCTCAATTTAAGTGATCATGTTATGAGATGAATCCAAGCCTGCATATACTGATTCAGCTTGGTGTAAATCAAGGTGAAGGTGAACATATTGTTTCTCACACACCAGCATATTGCAATATTTTTGCTACTGTGATAACTTCAATCTCTTTTAATTTTCAACACCATCTGCCGCTACAGGGAGCAGTACTTGCTTCTAAAATCAGTGCCACTTACAGATTATCGTTTAAAGCATTCAGTTTAGATTTTTGATGTGCCTCTAGATTTTTTTTGTAATTTAGTATAGCATCTGTTGCATGTGATGAAAGCTGAATAAATGACAGCCTGCCAATCAGTTGTCTTATCCTGGGTGTTTGTGCACAATATATACTGTATATTCTTATTCACATTTGTTTTACTACATCTTATATCCAATTGCCAGCTCTTTAATTATAGTTCCAGTGAAAAGAAAACATCTTGATTAATGTTATATAGTGGGCAAATCCAGATTTGTTGCCACAGTTATTGCACAAATTGATATGCATAATGGTTAACATTTTAGCTATTCAAAGGTCTCTTCACTTGATGACCTAAAAAGCTCCTATTTTTGTGTACTGTATTGATTTGAGAGTGCTTTTTGTCCTCAAAAATTATTATGCAAATGGCTATTAGGATTTGAAAACAAAAAGATTTGCATCCTGCGGATAGGCTTTTTGACTGCATGTGTTCTGAACTGTCAATAAGCCAAATAAACCCCAAGTTGTACTTAATTAATGATATGGGGCAGAGTGCTTTTTACCTTTTAGTTCATAGCTTGAAGCCGTTTCATCTTTTTCTGTGTCAGAAGTGTCAGAATCATTATAACAATAAAAGGTAATTGTTCATGATTTTCGTGTAAAGCAGTATATCCTTTATGAGGTTGGAGTCTGTTTCTTGTAATGTCATTTTACTTTATAACAGAAACTAATTACTTTGGGGCAACTTCTAGTTATATATGTGATTTTAAATATTACATTTACTAATATCCGGTAGTGAATCAGCTACCTTGCACTGTAAAAGCCTTTAGTTGCTAGATCTGCATGGTGATGCATTGGGTAGTTCTGCTGCCTCGTATGTTTAGCATCCCAGGGTCAAATCTAATTCCTGCATCTTGTCTGTGTAGTATTTGTACTTTCTTCCCATGTCCATATCATTTGTCTGCTGGTTTTCATCCCACATTCCCAGAGATTTATATAATTCCAGAAGTAAATACAATTTGACACTTTGGGCATGTTAGATGTGTAGAGATGGTTAGCATAAGATTTATGCAATTCTTACTTTTTTTTTACATGAGTAATTTAATGAACACTATACCAGACACTGTCATCTGCTAAAGCAGCTTTGATTATTTTTTAATTAGATCACCTCCCTTATGGTCTGCCTAACCCAGAGCTAATTAAAGTACTCCATTCCTTTTAACACAGTAACATGCAAATAAAACAGCCAATCCCTAGTTTTTATCTTAGTGTGGCTAAATTTACAAAACGTAATATAAGGGTTTCCCAAAGCTCCATGGATATTCACTCTAGTACTTTTTGACATTTCTGTTGTTCTACATTACTTTGAACCAAATATGATCAATAGTAAAAATAATTTCAGCTGTTTTTTTTGTGTTTTAAGAAGTTAGCTCATGTAAAACATTTTAAATTGTGTGAATGTGTGTGTTTTGTGGTTTTGTTTGTTCCTTTCACAAAGCTCAAGTATTGTGTTTTTGATCTATCTTATGATGTTGTCAGCAGTTTTTTGTTTTCTTGTAATTTCATGATCATCATTGCAGACAAAGGTTCTGTTGCAGATGTTTTCAGTTTTATTAAGTGAATGGACTGGTTCAAAGCGACAGTCTGTTGTGGTGGTAAGACCTTTGTAAACCTGTATTAAACAGGCCACAGATCTTTGTCAACATCAGAGCCTTTGATGTGGTGTACATTTCTGTTTACTGGTTCAGCTGTGCACCAATAAAATACTCTACGTATGTTTCAAGGAAGGACAATAAACATACTGATGAAGTTAAGGATTTAGGAATGGGCTTTCATATTTTAGTACTTAAAACACTAATGATAGAAGAACCTCTCCAATAATAAATGTGGGAAACTTCACTTGTGAGACATTGTTCACATCGGTAGGATAAAGGAGGATGTTTTTGGCTTTTTGATTTCTCAAAGTTTTGTCAAATTGTCCCACCTTTTTACATCGACAATTGAATGTTCTGAGTTGTTCTCTATCTCAGGTTACATTATGCTAATTAAGCATTGTGCCCCCAAATGACTGTTTACCTTAAAATGGACTGGCTTCTGTTTCAGCTAGCATTGTTATTGTATGTTTACCAACCACAACTGGATGACTGAATAAATAGCTAGAACCCACCTGTAAATATCTGTGATAAATTAACAGTTCATTTATGAAAATAAAGTAGCAAACTAGAAAAAAATGTTTAACACTTTTTGTTTCTGCATATTGCACTTCAAACCCATTGTATCATAGCCTCTAGAACACTAGCTAGGAATCGTCTAATCAGTTTTAGCCATAATCTAAAGTTCATTGGTAAATGAATAGAGTTTTAATTAAGTCACAATTTTTCCATTTTTCTTTTTCCATTTTTATGGCTTGATTGATTATCATCTAAAAATACATGGGATGGAGAAAGCCAAATATTATTTATTTCTAAGTATGCCGCCACTTCTTTAAAGGGAGATCTAAAAATGACCTCTGTCATTAATTCACTTAATCTATTAATTTTTCAATGCTAAAAAATTAATTTAATCAGACTCCTCCTGTTTTTTCAAAATGTGTTTCTAAACCTAACAAATTATTACAGAATTTCTACTTCAGGATCATACTAATATTGTTATTCTGCGTGATTAACACTACAACTACAAAATGTTACTTTTTTCACAAACCCAAGTCAAAAATAAGCTCCAATTTTGTAATATATGCCGATCCTTTTGGCAATATTTCATGCATGTTACACTATATCTTATTGTAATAACTCATTGCAAACTATATCTAACTATTCTTGTAAATAAACATTAATCAATGCCCTGCTTTATAAAAATAAGTTCTACAAATAGTTCACTACCAGCTTAAAAGAATTCATTGCCATCAATATTGGCCTTTTGACAGATTCATTAACTAAGGGCTGTATTAGAAATAAAACATGTTTTTATTTGTTTCACACAGTATACAACTTAAGCACAATGTTTTAATCTAGATCTTGATAATAATAATAATAATACATTTTATTTATATTGCACTTTATATTGCAATGTGATTAAAGTGGTTAAGACAAAATCAAACTATATTATGAGGTGGAAAGAATTTCTCCTGCACCATCTGTCAGAAAAATAATATTTCATCATTGCAACCTCCAGCAAATAAATTTAGTAATGTTAAAGAAAAAAAATATCCTCACAGTTACATTTTACTTTCTGAGAATGTGTAAGTCTGAAGTGCTTAGGACACTTTTATTTATAGATGTAATGAACCTTTCCATTGCTAAATTGAAAGTATCTTCATTCTCTGATGAATGGGACTGAGTGAGGGCACCAGTTCAGGAAGCCTTCTTTTAAGGATGTCCACCAGGTACCCTCCTGTTTGATCTCCTACTTTGGCCAGAGTTATCAGAGATCTGGATTGTGTAATCCTCTTTCAGATATCAGATGCCCCTCATGTGGGTGCTGACATTTTTTTCCACATTTCTCACATTCTGGATCATTTGCTAAATTTAAAAGTGTATCTGTTTATAACATCCAACCATCCGTTTTCTAAAAAAACTTAAGCTTAGGGTCATGGCTGTAGGCAGCTACAGATTTTTTTTCCTGATATCACTGGCCAAAATGCAGGCACCAGTCTTGGACAGAGCAGGAGTCCATCATAAGTACACTAATACACTCTCCAGAATTCCCAAATAACTTACCAGACTTTGAGCTGTAGGTGGCAAGCCAGACTCCGTGGTGGACAGCCAATACATGCACAAACACTGTGAGCAGGCCTGGATTCTAAACAAGTCTGCCTCTAAATCAACATAGTTCTCTCTAAATCTTATCTGCAGTTTTCTTACATAGCATTCAATTCTTCTATTTTTGTAAATAATTAAGTATTAAATCTGTTCGTGTCTAACACTATATTCTAACAAAACCAAATACTCACTGTTTTCATGGTGCAGCCTTGCTTAACTCTGCCAGCTCCCTACTGCTGCCATCAAAATGAACTTAATTCATCATATCAGGTTTTATTTTTGGCTCATTTTGGCCCAATCACCCATTAGTGGCCTAAGTTAAACTCTCTCAACTAAACATGCAAAATATGTGTGAAATATCAAAAAACCCTAATTACATTACACATGTGCATGGTTAGACAGGTTGGCATCTATCTTCTTTAATTTACAGATTTATCAATGGGCATTCACTTTCCAGTCTTTAGATCCCGACTGAATGTTTTAAATTCCTTTCTAAAACATCACTAGGAAAGCCTCAGAAATGGGAAAAACTAATTTCTAATTCACTGTGGGACAAAAATCTTTTGAATGATATCTTTGGAAGGGAAAAGTCTTCAATATGAACATGACCTGGCAAAGAACTGCACTAACATCCTAGGGTGAAACTTGAGGAACCTGGCCTAAGCCATAGTTCCTTGAGATTTATTGATAGCCATCATAAATTCAGGACTTTCAGATTTTCTTGAAACCAAAAGCCATGTTGGTAGGAAATATGTGCATATGTCATATTCTTTTTTATATAAAAGAAAAACCCCATCTATTTAAGTATGCCATGTGTGTTTGAATATAAAGTGTGCATGTGTGTATTTGTACTGCAGTGGATGATGCTGTGCATGAGCCAACCACAGAAGTGGTATCACTTACACACACCTATCTTCATTCATGCTGGAGCCATTTAGAGTTTGCAGCCAATCCTTGTGTCATTGGTCTGTGGATAAAAAAGTGAAGTAAAAAAACATGAACAGAGGGAGAACTTTCAAATTACAAAAAATGACACCTTCAGGTCCAGATATTGTGACCCTGGATTCTTATTTACAATTTTAATAGTCAATTTCATATACACATATTTCATAAAACACGTTCTGTAAACAAAATTACACAATAGGACATTTGATGTAAGAAATTAAGGACTTGGTGAGTATGTATTAGTCTTCTAGTGAAAGGGGTACTCCCAAATTTATGGTGAAACAGCTTTTCGACAGTAGGAATCGATGTAGATATATTTGCCTGAAGTTCCTAGTATTTTACTTTTATTACATTTAGGAAGAAGTTAGGATTGCTCACTGTGAGATGTCAGCATTTAATAAATAACTTTTGTGCAACTACTGAAGGTCAAAGCACTCTGTCTTACTTCTTAAATTCAAATATCATAATAATGTCTTTACTTTAAAGTAATGATTCATAAATATAATCTGCAGATGTCAGATATTACCTTTGACATAGAAGGCTAAGGCAGTCCTCATTTGCAATTAAATGAGCTACATTGGTTATTACACAGATTTTATAATCTAATTAAGCCATCTGTTGGAATTTAATTGCTGTCACTTTCACTTCCTGCTTTCATTACATATCTAGCAAATCTATGGATAAGTGTAAGTATCTCAAGTACAAAGACCTCAGATTCTCTTAACATTTTAATATAACAATTACATTAAGTGAATGTTAACATAAAGGTTATAAAAATATCATCTATGCTAAGGATTCTGTATGTAAGAGATACTGCTATTGAAGTGCAGTTTATAAGGACTATTCAAGCCATGTTCTTATTATATATTATAATTACACTTTTGTTAAGAATTTTAATAGGTACACCATTTGTTTCACAAGTGAACTGTTTTTAAGTCATTTTTAAATCCAATTTTTCTATTTATTTATTAATTCACTCTACATAGATTTCAGCTTTAGTTTTTTTCATTTATGATTTTTAGGAAATAAAATACATTTTTAGCATTTCAGTTTCAAAGTAAATATTCATTAAAATAAGCTGCTATTAAAAATACAACAGTTTTATTATTATTCTCATTAGCTCAAAATATGGACATTCATTTATGTTTAATCCTGTTTAATGTTTGCATGAGCCAAAGCCTATTTTTGTAGCACTGGGCACATGGCAGGAATCAGCCCCCCACAGCCTCACTCACATGGGGCCAAGTTAGTCTCACCGGTTAATCTAATGGCAAATATAAATATTATTTTTATTTTTCACTGGTTTTATTTCCTTAAGTTGCATTTCAAAATTTACTGTATACCTTTTTTTTAAAAAACCTTTTAGAACAAACATCCAATGTGGCATTTTAACTGTATGATTTCATTCATGTGTTATTCTGTTCATTAAAATAGTTTAGTAAATAGTATTAATGTTAAATTCTTTTAGATAATATTTTATAATTTTATTTTAATTAATAGTACAACAAATTAAGTGCATGCCTGCATTTATTTAGACAGAGTAATAGAAACTTGTCGCCTCAAATTTTATCCAACCGTGAAACTTTGAAGAAAGGAAGAAAGACAGAATGAATACAAAAAAACACAAATATATAAATGCAGTTAGGAAGTTTAACAGGTTAGTGACCTAAAGTCGAAATTCTTTGAATAGGCTTTATGAAATTCATCTGTTTATAGTGTCATGTAAATTGTACTGTTATTGTGATAACTTCTTCTGTTTTTGAGATGGAAACCCCTTGAACAGGTAAAGTTTGACAAGAATATCACACATAAAGAAAACGCTTCTTTTGGAAGGAGTGAATGGAATACTGGATGTATCCAGTACGAGTAAAAATGAAGAAAGAAGTAAAGCTGACAGTAAAAGACAAATTGCTCATCAATAGAAAGGAACTGAAGTACAACTTTAGAACATAAAAGTGTCAAATACTGCAGCAGACACAAACATCAGGAAGTAATTTAGCACAGTGAATGTAGATTGATGGACAAAAATGGCAAATGTAAAACAAAATAAAATGTGCAGAAAGTGAAAGGGTCTGAATACTTTATGAATCTACTGTATCCATACTTATATTAATGTAACAGGTTACTGTAGATGTAGGTCATCAGTCTGTTCTCCTTTAAAACTCCAGATCATGATGGCCTGCTTTCCTGTTCTTTGAGTAGTGTGCAAAATGAGGGAACAGGATGCCAAGCTAAATAAAAAGTCCCCTAGCCATGTTGGCTTCTGTAACTTTTAACTTAAGGGATGGGGACATCAGACCTCCCCTCAAAGTTCCATATTGAGTTTTCTTTTATTAGGAGATTTAGTTCACTAGTGTGAAGTAGCTGACAGATCTTAAACATAAATTATACATTCAATATATTCACGGCAGTATTGTTTCAGAATAGTGCTAGTAACTTCAGTTTATAGCCAATAATGTGTTCATAAATAAATGTTTCTGACCTAATTTTAACCTGCACCTTTTATGGGCTTTTACTGAATCGATCAAAGGAAGCATTTACCTGCAGGGATGTTTAAATATGCTTTCATGAAATGTTTCTCAAAGCCTAATTCCATGGAGTACCTGTTTAGTGCATGAGAAAGGTGTTTTATGGTTTCTGTTGCTCTGCCAACATCAATACCAGGCCTGGCACAGGCCCTTCAGGACTAACAGCTGTGAATGAAGAGTAAATACTATTAATGCTGCATGTGAATCTGTTTCTCAGGCTTGTGCAGGGCTGGCCCTCTAAGGATTCCATCACAATGGGGTTTTCTGAAAATTCACGGTCAATATCCAATTTTCCAGTTCTTAGCAAACATAATGAGCAATTTCAAATATTCTCAGATGTCCTGCATGTTGCAACTGTGGATTCTTGGCACTCCTGATCTTAACAGTAATATTTCTCTCACTGTATGTTACGTATATTCCAAATGTAATATCTGCTTTTTTCTCTGAAAATAATTGAAATGAGGCCTTATTTTTTTCTGATTTGGCAAGCTTTCAGTTGGAAACACTGTTTGTGTTAGATAAGGTTAAATGGGGCCTTTCTCTGCAACCTCTTTCATTGACAGTAAATTAGACCAGGCGTCATTACTCCCTATAGTAAATACCTTTTGGAGGTCTGAATGCACTCTTGTGGAATCATTTGTTATCATTTCTGCCAAAACTCCTTGAGCTGCAGATACCCTATGCATGAAATGTTACAATGCCTTGCAGCATTTCTCTTTTAGTACAACATTATTCTTGTTTGTTTATTGTTCTTATTCCCTTTCAATGTATTTATTAGCATTTTTATTTCATGTCCATGAATCTATTACCTATGGTTTCAGCTTTCTGTTGGCTGATTCAGACTAGTACTGCCTTGCAAGTAACCTTAAGGGAAAATAATTGTATACTGTATATAATCTAATTGTTGGAGTAACAAATCTATAGTTAAATGTTTTATTTTGTATGCATTTAATATTGAATTAACTGACTTTCATTACCTTACTCTGCCTGCAATAAATTAGGCATAATGTCAGAAAAAACAACTGCAGTCTGAACAAACAAAGGAAAACTGCTAGAACATAATCAACAACATCACAGTAGCAGGTTAATTCTGTCTCCTCTGTGGATCTGTCATTTTCATGGGTATAGTATCTGTGACAACCTTGTGCAAGCAACAGATGGGTGTCTGCCAGAACATTCTTAAAAAAAAAATGCTGCGTTTCCAGATGAATTTTTTACTAGCTGTAATATAACATTTCATTTTTTGAAATGAACAGGCTTTGAAAAATACATCTAAATTAAGCAAAAATTCAAACATATCTTTCAAAAGTATGTTAAGGACTGAAAAGCTTGCCTTATATTTCAGTTTTTAGGTGATTTCCTTACTTGTGTTAAGCATCACTCTTGGTTTAAACATGGTAATTTGAGTTTATTCAGCAAATACCAAAATTACCAAGATTAAAAATAATACCTGTAAGGTACATTGAAGTTATGTTAATATTGAAATAATTAATTTAAAAAATCTCCTGTTTCTTATCTTTTACAAGGGCAAAGTTGGACGTTAGCCACTCTGAGTGAAGAAAAACTTCCTAAAGTTTGTGCAAAATTTACCCTTAACAGGTTTACAACTGTGTCCCAGTGTTCTTGATGAACTCAATTTAAAGTAATGTTCTTGATCCACTGTACTAATTCCCTTGATAATGTTAAACACTTCAATCATGTCTCCTCTTAAACTTCTTTTAAGAGCTTAGATCAGAAAAGAGTTACAGCATTGACCAAGTGTCCTTGAGCCTGGTTTGAAATCTATTGTAATTCAGACTTTCATTTTTAACCCTCATCCAGATGTACTATTAGTCAACACCATTTTGTTTTAACAACCTTGTTTCATGGAAAGTGGCTTACAACATATGATGGTGTGCTGGTTGTAAAAAGATTATAACTACAGCCAGATTATTCTTCTTAATCAAGGTTATGCAGTGAAAAGGCAGTTTTCAGGCTTTACTGTGTGCAATTCCAAATTGAAGCTTTTTTCAACAAAGAGTACACAGTACCTGCTGCTTTTCAATGTTTACATTTTGTCAAATTATTCAAATGTTCTGTAGGTAATTAGAGATTCAAATGTAAATAGTAGGAAAAGCTTTCAAGACAGGAAAGTTGTTGGATTATACGGCCATGGTAGGACAAGTGAATATGAAGAAGCAGAGTGTGAGGCAGATCATCAGCCTATGTGTATAGTGAGTTCATGTTGAAATTTATGGAAAATATGCTGACAGTTTTGAAAATTTTTAAAGATTCGGTGAGGAATTGTTTTGAGGCACTGAATGAATTTGATAGAGATCTGGAAGAAATGTGGGTGGAAGCTAAAGAGAATATCAGAATATCAAAGTGTGGAAAGTGAATAAAGTTGAAATTCTGGAGAAGTAGCAATCATGAGAACAGAGACAAGATGTCAGAAGAACAGAGCGAGAGCATGTTGGAATATTACTTAGAGAATTTCAGAGGGCTGTCTGAAAAGATAAGGGATCTTTTTAAAGTAATATTTGTAAATAGGTAGAAACTAGAATTAAAAAAGCAAGATCTGTTTTTTAAATTATCAAAGCTCAGAAGAGAAAACATCAGCATTGAATTGGTTTCCATAAAGATACTGGTTAGCAGATTATTAATTTTGAGTCAATCAGGCATAAATGAAAGGATTATGCTAGGAGTTATTTAGAAGAGATTGTAATCAACAAGATGCTTTGTAAAATTCTTAGTGTTCAAAAATTGCTGCACATTGTCAGATGCATCGCCACACATTCTGGTCTTTATGGAGCATTCACATGTTTAGTATGTGCCTAATATAATAATAATAATAATAATTCATTACATTTATATAGCGCTTAATATAATATAAATGAGTCAACAGGGTGCCACAGTTAGTAATTGTTTGTTAACCTGATGCTAAAATAAACTTTTATTGTTAGTAACATATAGTATATGACAACAGTTACTTTGTCAATGTGCATGACATTTTTAGATATAACTAATTTGTAATGTTCTCTAGACTTATGATTTGTAACTTTTTTTTGAAATTGTTAGATCTGATCTGTTCTAGGGACTACCGAAACACAAACAGTATTCACCCTTATATATTGTATGGCATTCAAGCAACTCCTTCTTATGTGTAGGTTCAGCTATTAATAAATAACTCATTTTTCTGATACTACTGTTGGATTCATCCACCTTACAGGGGATTAGTATATGTTACTTCATGCTCACCAATTTGACTGCCTAATCGATTTTTGTTGGATCCAAAGTTGTATTAGTATGAAAATCTCTGTTTAGGTTAACCTATAGGAGTGGCTGGAATTGCAATATAAGTTAATAATAATAATAATTCATTACATTTATATAGCGCTTTTCTCAGTACTCAAAGCGCTATCCACACAGGGAGGAACCGGGAAGCGAACCCACAATCTTCCACAGTCTCCTTACTGCAAAGCAGCAGCACTACCACTGCGCCACCTGTTCTGCAGACTGTAGAGGAAGGATCAGCGAATGTTCCAAAAAATCTGTAAAACTATTCATTAGCCAACAGGCAGGAAGCAGTCAATTTATGTACTGGTTTGTAAGAAAGGGAATCTGCCAAAATCATTTACTTACTGGACTGTTACTCCTGTCTTGCATGCTGCTAAGGTCATTATGAAGATCACTCAATGTAGATTGCAGCTTTATATAGAAAGATCTACTATTTGTGCCGGAGGGTTTTGGGAGATGCATTAAAACTATAGCTATCATGTATATGTATTTTATTGATTATAGCAACTCTTTTGATTGTGCTGATCTTGTTAAAATTTGGAAGCTTTTAAGGAAAAACATCTGATTGTGCTGATACAGAATTTGGATAATTGATATTTAGAAGAGAAACAGGCAGGTTATCAATTTGTAAGGGAGTAAGACAACAGTGCATACTTTCACCATATCTGTTTAATTTTCATGGTGAATATTAAAGGGAGTTGATGAGTTTGGATTTGGGATAGGTTTTAGGAATATTAACAGTCTCAAATACTTGGATGATACAATTTTGTTAGCAAAAAACAAAAATGAAAAGATGGGTTTAAGGTTAAATATTAAGAAGATAAAAGTTGTGCCAACAGCATCATTTGCAAGCTTCCAAATAGATGTTGGTGATGTTGAGACAGTGGATGACTTTAGCCTCCTGGGAACAATTGTTTATAATACAGTTAGGAAATATGCCAAAGATTGGCATTTGGTGTTAGGAAAAAATGCATCAGTATCTCATAGATAGCTAGAAAAACTAATACATGGATTTTGGACCAAAAAAGACATTAAGTATTTGTTAGAGGCACAGATGATGAGGGCTAAATTGCCATGTCTTGAAAAACGTGGTTATTTTTTAAAAAGTAGAAAGAAGAAGAGAGCGAACATGTAATAAATGGACTGACTCAGTTACAACAAGCATGGGAACCTCTGTTGTGGTCCTGAAACTACTGGTGATGAACAGACAGTTTAGAAAGTGTCAGCTATACTCAATAGCACCTAATCACAGCAACAGTCAAATGATATTCATGTGTTTATTACCTGAAGCTCATGGCAACATGAAAGAAATGCGTATGACACTGTACTTAAGGTTTCTTTATGTTTTTTTCATTTTTGCCATTATTTAATAAGGTAGCTTACATGTCTAATGAAGCACACCATTTACAAAACTTTTGTGTATTTAAATATCTATACAAATGTTTGCCCCTGCTGTGAAAGGATTCTGTTTCAGGTTTAAGAGAAAGTATGCAAAGGTCATTGAAGCCTTCCCTGCTTCCAAATGTGTTACATGTTTTCCATCAATATATTAGCACAAGGAGCACCTCACAGTAAGAATTTAAGGTTTGTAAAGCATTTGCTGAATATTGCAGGACAGCTTAGGAATTGGCTGCTCAAGCAACCATTCAATTAGAATTTTTCTGCATTTTTAATTCAATTTAGCAGCACCATCCAATGCTACATTATGTTGTTCATTTAAATAAAAAAAAAACGATAATGAGAAAATCTGCAGATATTGATGCTGTTATTCCATGTGGGCATCTCTATATTACTTTCAGAAAGCTCAGTAGTAAAGAAAGGAAAAGACATAGAGCACAGAGTTGTACCTGTGATTTCTACATTAATTACTTTCTGACCGAAATATCTAATGCAGTCCATTATGTGATCAAAAGACAAATGGTGCATTAGTATTCATACCATATGCAGTGATGAACAGCAAATGTGCACATTTTCCTGACCTAATGAGTGTTAACACTATGTTATAGTGATGTGAAGAGTGAGCATAGAAAAATTGGCCTCTTGGTGTTGAACAAAATGGGAATAGATGATTCATTCTGATTCCACAATAGTTTACTTTGTCTTCATTTGCGACCTCAGTTTTGTTAGGTCCTATCTCTTTTATTTTTGTACATTGATAAATTGATCTTCCTTCCAAACTGGAGACCATATGGTGACTATGGATGCTTCTTGAAGTTAAGTAAATGCATAGCACAGAAAATGAATAAGGAGGAAATGTCAGACTTTTAAGCATATTAAATCATTTAAAATGTTTTGTTTTAATAGATATTCTGCTATATCAGCTATTGTGTTTTCATTATTATAAATTCATCCTTTTTTAAGCCCACTTATCAAATTAATGTTAAAACAGTGGTATGCACTATATTTTCCACTTTAGTCATAAAAAAGTAATAGCAGGCAAATACCAAAGTGACACGTATCACATAACTGGTTAACCTGTGCTTTACACCAGCTGACTTCATATTAACTACTACTCTTATACTTATTTATTGTGATATCAATTACAGTTTTGGTTAATGTTTTTATAAAAGCATCTCATAATGACAAGCTTCTTCAACACTGGCAGCAGAGACTTTGGGAGGATTTGGCACAGAATTTAAAAGAATGGTAGATGTGCTTAATCGCATCTTGGGGTTACCTTGAAAATTTAGATGTAGTCCTCTTTATAGATACTGTATAACAGAAATAAACAAGATTTAAATAATTCATTAGTTTTAACAAAGTTAAAATATACCTCTTATTCTCTTTGCTCTCACCACTACTGAAAGGTTACTTGGTAATTACAACAGGAAAACGCCAGTGTGCAAAGGTGCACTGCCATTATATTTGATCTAATAAAATATCTACAGTGCTCTAGATGATAGGGCCTAGACAAGCAAATACTGTCTGGGCTAAAAGCGGGTAATGAATTTATTAAGCTCTTGATGACGCAGATCACCACTTATATTTCCCATTTTTCTACAGAGCTGGACAATCCAAAATAAAGTCCTTAATGTTATGAGTTTTAATAAGGAATTATGCAAGATTAATATAAAAACTGTATTATATTACAGGTTGACAACTTCCATTCTTTGCAAAAGATGAACAAACAAGTATAGAGGCATGAACTTGCTAACAAAAAAAACTAAGTACCTGTATAACTTCATCTCTTACAATAGAAAAAGAAGATAAAAAACAGGGAACAGCTACAACATATCAGTTATCACATGATGAAGTGACATATATCAGAGTATTCTAAATGGGATGAAATAAGCATTTATTTAGAATGATCTGGGGCCTCATGTATAAACGGTGCGTACGCACAGAAATGTTGCGTACGAACCTTTCCACGCTCAAATCACGATGTATAAAACCTAAACTTGGCGTAAAGCCACGCACATTTCCACGGTAACTCATTCCTTGGCGTACGCAATTTATCCGCCCGGTTTTGCAGACTGGCGGCACCCAGTGTCAAAGCAGTGCTACTGTTCCTGTGTGATCACCGTTTCTTTCTTAAATCCACATTCCTGGCGCGGCTTTATAAATACACTGAAATTAACTGCATATTGTTTATTAGTGTAATGCATCTGATTGTAATTAACCTGTAGCAATATAATGGTCCAGGGAATAGCCATAGTATTCCAAATACCATAACTGCTTTAGCGTTGTAACTCTCACTGCATCTTCTTTCAGCTGATCCCGTTAAGGGTTGCCACAGCAGATCATCTTTTTCCACATTACCCTCACTGCACCACTCGGAGTATTTATATCACTGTATCTGAGTGGGAAATCACAGCAGCAGCTGATTGGAAAGAGAATTATCGGTATACAGAATGAAGCAGACGCTGCCTGAGCCACAGCAAACGCTTTAGTCCCTGTACGGACTTCTCGGTTTAGAAACAGTTTCATCCCAAGAACTCTAAACACACTAAATCAGTCCATCAAGTGCTCCTTGTAGAAATGTTTGGACTTATAAGTACAATTACCCCACTGTAAACTTGCACTACAGTTATAATATTGCACAACCTGCGCCACTTTATAAAGTGCGTATTTACATGTGATGACGGTATTCATTTCTAACACGAAATGCAGCAAAACATGTTGATTATATTATACAGATAAAACTTTAACTTCATTTAAAAATCTGTATTGTTAATAATTAAACATGTGAGGACACTGTGCCGCAGCGCTAGCTAGTTCAGTAATTGTTCCTGACTTGCGCTGTATTCTTGCTGGTGCTGACGCGACACTGGAAAGATAGACGGATATAATAATTAAACACGTACTACTAAGATATTTCAATGTTTCTTAAAAGTTTTGAAGAATCGAAGTTCTAAGCTTACAGATGGCTTCACGTCTATTACATAGCTTATTGTGTGGCGATTGAGTTTTTGGAGAAAGAAAAGTAAGGACAGGAATTGGAGGTTAGTACGTTTGAAAGAGACAGTACTGCTGTGATAAATTATTTCATTGAAGGTCGCGCATGGCACAGCAAGCCTCTTGCATGAGATATGAACAAGCACTGCTCCACCGTGTTCCCATGTTTAATAACATGCTTTCATTCCTATCATCATGAAAAAGATATCACGTATACATCTCAGTATTTTAATTATTCAGAGAGCTGTAATATCAAGAATGTAATGGATTATGTGTCCTGTCGGAGAAAGAGAAAGCCCGTTTAAAAAGCAGGTAGTGATTCATACACATAGAACACATAGAAGATCAAATACAGAACAAAGCATTTAACATGCCACTTTAGTTACAATGGAATTTGAGAAACTAGTAAATTAAACGATTTTAAGATGAACTTTATGATGTTCTACTTTAATGGCAAAATAAACTACGTGATTAAAGTGGAAATTTCGAGATTAAAGTTGACATTTCGTGCTTTTTCCCCACTGTGTGCCTTTTTTTTTGTCTGTACCCTAATAAGCTTTCATATGACACTCAGACGGTGGGCTACGACTCGCTTTTTCACGGCGACTTTGATATGTGATTTCTTTTTTATTTCGGGCACTGTGCGACTTTGTGAAGTTGAGCCTTCGAGTTTCTCCGACAGTCTGTCACTCGATCAGCTTCCTTTTGTTGATGATACCACTGTTTAAACCAACAAATAGTACGTTTTTCCTTTGCCTCCACTTGGTATTCGCTGAAATTCTTATATTTTCTCCCGTGCTTTTCCCATTGTCTTTTCACAGAAGGCTATTTATATTCATTTGCATATTCAAAGAGGCGTAATTCTGGGAGGAGTTGGGGCGGGACAGAAGGCGCGTGCACGTGCGTTACTTTTCACGCAAATCGGGATTTATGTAGTAGAAGAACGTGAAAGTTTGCGTGCGCACAGATTCCTGCATCTGGATTTTTCTGTGCGTACGCACATTCCCGCTTTTGTGCTTACGCCATGTTATAGTGTGAGTTCTACGCACGCCGTTATACATGAGGCCCCTGGACTGGTGGAAACAGATGAAAACTATAGCAAATGAGAACATATAGTTGTCTCTTAGAATTTACTGTGAGAAGGAAATTGACCAAGAGTTTTAAATGTTCAGACAGGCATAACAAAGGGCCATACACACAATACTACTACTACTATCTCTTACTCCAAGTAGTAGTAGATATAATTGAAAAAGTTATCTCTGGCTCTCAAGCAAGAAATCAGTAGAAGATGAAGTGTATCAAAAGCATTAGGGCATAAACATCAATGACGTGTGAAATCCTGGAAATATTGAAGATAGGCTTTGTGGCTACAATATAACAGGTACAGTAGGGATTTTTTTTTTTTATTTGTGGCCAGTGATTTAGTGTGTCATGCCTCTTTTAAGGTATATAGTTTGTTTCTTCCACTTTGGTTATTATAGGTGTTCTTGGCCCTTACACCTCCCGTTAAAGTAACAAAGGAGACACACATGATTCCAGTAAAAATCTTATTATATGAATAAGTCTTAATTCTTAATTAATTAATTCTTAATTTAATTTGTTCAGAGGTGTGCTTTATTGACTGAAAATAATAAAAACTACGTAAGCAAATACTGAAGTCTTAACTGCAATGCTAGTTTTTTGTTATGATGTTATTTAATGTTATTTTTTTTATAATACATTTATTTATTTCTATAAAACATTTCACTGCTGAAATGGGGCTTTGTGTGAAATGTTTTAGAAATGGATCAGTATAACTTTGAATTGAGTTAAAAAGTAAAAAAAAATTCATTGAATTATTGCATTTTATGATAGTGCCATTCTTAATAGATATATCAAGTTAGGATTCAGTAGTCTCATAAAGATGGGGCATATTCCACTTATTTTACTGGAGAGTAATGTGCAGATGACAAATAACAGATCAACTAGGTAAAACTAAAACTGCTTCAAAAGCAAATTGGTAGGTAATTGAATATAGCTTATAATAAGCTGTAAAATGCGTAAAAACAGTTTATGGCATATGTTTCAGTTATATTTTTGTATTTGATTGTAAATCAACATGTTTTACAATGAACATTCTGTTTCTTTAGAAGTTGACTTGACTAGAAAGAAACACAGTGTATAAAGGGGTAATTACACACCAAAAGATTATTTCTGTCAAACTTCACGAATGCATTTATGTTCTTTTTATATCAAGAGATGCCTTTAAATGTCAACCTGTGGTTCTTGGGGGGTTCTTTGAGCATCCTTCATTAAACATGGGACTTGAATATAATGAAACAACTCACTCAGGGTAGACTTCAACTGAAATACAGTTCTGTCTCTTTGTAGTTTGGCCATTGTACAATATAATCATTAATATTACATTTTGTTCTCATATGCTTCATACTGTTATTGGCATTAACTTTTATCCTTCTGAGGTTCTCTAAATTTTGTAGATCCCTGACATACTGTATGTTTCCACTCACAATTACGGTTAAATGCAAACTAGTACAGGTTTCTCATGTTTATATCAAGCTGGATTCTTCAAGCTAATCATTTTCACTTAATATAATTTGTAATCAGGTTAGGGAATGATTAAACTGGTGAATTATTTTTTCTGCCCCTGGAAATTCCATTTTTTGGCTAAGTGAATAATTGCCTTGACAGTTTAATTTGACAGTTATAAACTGGATTAGGTTGTCCTAATCTATTCATTGTTTTGAAATGATTATACCATTAATGATTAATTCCTGCATTTATGTATATTAATGATAAAACACTTTTCAGGTGTTTATTTACTTTCATGCTGTGTATCATTTTATATTAAAAATTCAGCTTAAAAAATGAAAAACATAATACATTGAGTTCCTCTCCAGAAGATGTCACAAGTCTATTGCAGAATCTGTGTTTCTTTGCTGCTTGAAAGAAAAGGGTGCATGGAGCTTGGCAATCTGTGGTTTGGTCAACTGTGTTAAATTATGGTCAGCAGACACAGTTGTGTCCGGATTGAGCAAGTTAAATTTTTCTTGTAGAGAATGAGGACCTTTAGGATTTTGTTTAAAGGATGGGAAGGAAATATGTTTGCTCTGAGAGGTGACTCTTTTTGAGGATAATACATTGTTAACATTTGATGCTGCTTAGTGTGAATGGAAGAAAACAAGGTCATGTAAATACCTAATGATTCAAAGTGGAATCTCTTACAGAACCAACCTGCCTTTGATAGGGAGTTCACACATATTTACTACAAAGACCAAAATAAATATAAAACATAAAACCACAAATACATTATGAATGGAACATGTTCAAAATGACATTGATATTTAGTATAGCATAGAATCCACAGTTGAAGACAAACACTGTTTTTTTTAGTTTTAAATAACTGCTTATATGTGTATTTTTATAAAGCACCTCATATGTACTGTAAATATTACATGTCATTCGAACAATGGACTAATGGTTCTAAAATAGTAGAATTTTATCCCTCATCATAAATACATTGCCTTTTAAGTCATATACAGATAAAACATATGTGGTGTAAGTAAGTACCTCCTCAAAATAGATGCTTTTCCTTTAGACTATTTTTTTCCAAGTGATATGTCAGTATTCTACAAAAGAGCAGAAAATACATCTTTCTGTCATCAATATTCTACTTAGTGCTTGCTGGATCTGTATTAACATTACAAGCCTCTATGAGCAGAGCTGTGGGATTGAGGTGATTTATTTGATCAGACTTTCTCTGTTCAGTATTAATGATTTCAACTGCTTTTCATTTCACCCTAATTTCTAAAATATGTGTTTCTGCCCTACATCCCACTGTATGGGAGCAGCAGGTTCAGATACTCACGGGATGTTGGGATATTTAACAAAGATGAAAAATTATGGATTCATTAACTGTGATATTTCCAGGCATTTCTTGTTCATTAGACTCCCTTTATAGCTGTAATAGGCTACATCCCCTGGGCCTTTAACTGAGAGCAAAAAACTCAGATGGGGCAAAACATAAGTAAAAAAAATGATCCCCATTCTGAACTCAGACAATAAATAAAAAAGAGAAAAGCAAGGTCATAAAACTGTGAAACCGCTCACAAGCATTTATAATAGTTACATTTGGTGGGTTGTTGGCTTCCTTTACTTTAATTTATTGCCATTACAGTGTCATTTGTATGGTATTTGATTTGGTGAAACTCATACATGTACAATGGCAATGTAAAGATAATATTAATCCCTAAACACCCCTGAAAAAAACAGGCTGAATTCCAGAGTAAGGGGGTTTAAAAGACTGATAAATTAATTTTATGTGTAAAGGCAGTAGAAGACGCTAGAGATAAAGTAAATGCTAAAGGGTATAAGGAGTCAAAATTGGTTTGGAGTATTCAAAGAGAGTCTTGAGGAGCCAAGATCTAGACTGGCAAGAGCAGGTCCAGGGCAGAAAACACACACTTCAATAGACTGCTGTTCTTTTTCTTTTTCACAAATAAATACATATTCACTTGTCCTTCTTTCCTGTTATTGTGTTTTACTTCATGAATATGTATTAACTTTGAAGTTTATAAGATGTTTCATGATATATTTAAATTGAAAATATGAGGTATTATTATAGGTCTCCAAACTTGAGCTAAACCATTACTTAATATCATATAAAGTAAATGATTAAGAACATATTTAATTTGAGTTGACTGCAGTTACTGGAAAAGGTGCTAGATAAAAATGTAATTAAATGGAAACACTGTAAATCATACAAGCAGCCTTTCTATTCAAGTTTTTACTGTATTTAAGCTTTCAAAAAAGCTTTAAAGAAAGTTATAGTATATGTGTGCTGCCCTTAAACTGGAAATAGTTTATTTATAGCATTTTAGACTTGAATGTGAAAAAGCTAAATGTAGCATGTCTGTACTTTACATACAGTAGTTTGATATCTCCCGCTTCAAGATAAAATAACATTATACTTTGTTGTTTCCACCTTTAGTATTCCAGTACTATTTTTAAACAGTTTTGGTCTCTTATTTCTTTTACAATATCTGAAAAGCACCATGAATTAACAGCTTTAGACTTGTTATTTTCACTTGTGTACAATGTCAGATAGTTTACATTTTTAAAGGGAAGTATTTAAAGCTGGCAAGATAATTCTTAAAATGTATAAAGTATATAAGTGGGAATCTCTTTGTTATGAAGTATGATAACAGTAAATTTGTCAATTCATTATTTATACTCGATTGTCTTAAAAAAAAAGATGTGTGAGATGGAAAATTAAATGAAGTAATTAAATAAACATGGCAAATCAATACATCGGATAAAATGAAAACCAGTAGCCACAGTGGTACTTCAGGAATTAATCTGGAAAATGCTGTGATATGGTAAATAGACAAATCCCACCATACTCTCTCTTCTTTGAACAACAATGCATTTTTTTTGTAAAGTAGAGGTTTCCATCCAAACATATTAAATTTAGGTAGTTTTGATGTATTCTGTATTAGTAACTTGCAAAAAATGTAGTAAAAAATATAATTTTCCAAATGTTCCTTTTTCATCATCTTTGGTGAAGGATGGCTTATTAACTTGCTTAAGGTTAAATGTATCATTAGCTTGTTGAAACCTGGTACTCCTATTATAATTAATTAATGGCCATAAGGAAGTTCATTATCATTAAGTGCAGATTGATAGCAGCATTGGTTGACATGTACACAATTTATATATGTGCAATACAGAGCTACATAATGAGTTGTAATTTTTTACCACCCTCCCCCATTAGCTGCATATTATCTTCCACAAAAATGTTTGAAATCCTTATACTAGGTAAATCCCTACAGCTCTGAAGCATACTTCATTAGATCTCCTTCAATTCTTGTCTATGCTCCCACTGTATATCTGGCTGTTATTCACACATCTGCCACTCCATATGAACTGGCGACATAATTAATTAGACTGCTTCTACCCATGTGGCTGTTAAAAATAAATGAAGACCAGTGTGTCAGTTTTCTACACCCTCAACTAGACAAACATTTTTCCAGTGTGGATGATTGTTTTGTTTCCCTTTCTCTTTCTTACCTGTCTTGTCTGTCTGCCTGCCTTTGGATTCAATTTGGAACTGATATTTTATTTTCTTTCAATGCGTTTTTATTATTTTTGCAAATTGTACTTAATTTAGCCTAGTTCATTTTCTGGCCCCACTCAGTTCTATTGTAGAGTGCAGCTGAACTGGAGTATATTCCACTGGCCGTGAATAAAATATTAATTTGATTCTTTTAATTTTAATTAGTTTTTAAACTAAGTATTTTCATATTAGACAGGCTCAGAGCCCTGTATTTATTTAAAAATACATGCTAAACTAACCTACTGGAGTTTCTAAACTGGCCCAGGTGAATGAGAATGGGTTTGTGCATGAGAGATCCCATAGATGGATTGGTGTCCCATCCAGGTCAAGTTCCCACTCTATAAAATATTACAGTGTGTACAAATCTCTACATTTATAATTAATTACACAATTAAGTGGTAGAGCAGCACTCTAAAACTGCTTGGATTGTTTTAAGATTTCTCCTACTAGGGTACAGGTGCAGTTTTGTGTTAATGTGTACACATAGAGAGGACTGGTATGAAGATGTGAATGTTGCCTTATGGTGGTATGGGGGGAAAAAGAAGATAAAGAATGGGTTCCAGTGGAGAGTATGCAGTCAGTGATATAATAAAATGTACTGAAAAGAAAGGAAATACATATTCTAAAGTTGGAGGTAGCCTGACTGAATTAGCAAAACTTTAGGTACCGTGTCTTTTGTTGTCCCATTTTTATATTGGTTGAAATAGATTTGACTAATTCTTACTTTATCTCTTGAGTGAAGCTTACTGGGTTGAACTTTAATGTGTAAGGCGAATAGAGCCATGGTTTGGTGAATGAATGAGCCATGAGAGAAAACAGGAGTCTCTTTGCTATAAGGCCAATGCGGTATGTTAACAACAAGGATTTTAATGGATTTCTTTTAATTAGTTAAGATTTCTTTCTTCTGCAAGAGTCTAATTTGCTTATTTAGTTTTTTTGAGGGGAGGGAGAGTATTACTGGTTGGTCTATCCATACACAGGGTTACTGCTAACCAAGGTTAGAAACACTGTCAAGGTACTACCTTAAATGTTGCATATTGATCCGATTTGCAATTAAGAATTTTTTTGTACCCTGTCCCTCTGGCGTCACTTTAGGTGGATGCGGTGGTGGTGGTCATTTTTACTGATAAATCAATAAAATACAGTATGTTTTAGCTTCCTTTGACATTTAGTTGCTTTCACTACATATCCAAATGCCCATCCTAGGATGGCACCCATGTAACACCACTGCTCTGTACATTTGTCACTACTACTATCACCATTAGATGTCTTTTTTCTGGGGTTTAAAATTAGTTTTTGTTTTAAATTGTGTTTTATGTTATATTTATGAGTTCCATCCATCCATCCATCCATTATCCAACCCACTGAATCCGAACACAGGGTCACGGGGGTCTGCTGGAGCCAATCCCAGCCAACACAGGGCACAAGGCAGGAACCAATCCTGGGCAGGGTGCCAACCCACCGCAGGACACACACGAACACACCCACACACCAAGCACACACTAGGGCCAATTTTAGAATCGCCAATCCACCTAACCTGCATGTCTTTGGACTGTGGGAGGAAACCGGAGCGCCCGGAGGAAACCCACGCAGACACGGGGAGAACATGCAAACTCCACGCAGGGAGGACCCGGGAAGCGAACCCAGGTCTCCTTACTGCGAGGCATATTTATGAGTTTGTTTCTTTATTATGAAAATGTGTTCTTTAAGACCATTAAATGTTTTTTCATTATTTCTTCCTGCATCTGGCATTGCAGTATAAGAGGGGATACCCTCGAATTTTTTAAGTTAGCAGGATGTTTCCTTAGGTTTCATTTTTATAGTTTATTGGGTAGGTGGTATTTGCCACCCTCACTAAGTTTATGAAAACTATCACCCTAGAGCATATTAACCTACAGAGATAGCAACCAATTATTTAACATGGTGCTAAGCATAAAGAAATAATCCTGCAGTTCAGAGGAATCTTTATAATATGTGTTAGCTTTTCCCTTTTCTATGAATGGCTTTCCTGCTAGGCTAAATCCCTGAGGAATAAATATAACTTACAGCTAGGATGAAACTCTAATTTGCACAGAGGCTTGGCTTTTTTTTTTTAATATATATATGTATGTGCTTTGTCATACTTTTGGTATACAGTAGCTCTTCATGATGCGCTTGACACCACCAAGGAGTGTAAGGTCCCAGTTTCCAATGTTCAAGTAAACAGAAGAGTGCTTTACCAATAAATTGCCTGGTTCAGGTGGCTGGGGTTAGCATTTCAAACACACGGTAAATAAAACATTCCATCAGTAATGACTTACATGTCCCTTAGATGTCCACACATCACAAACAGATAGAGCTCTTGCCAGCCTCACTTGATCCCAAAAGGTTAAATCACTTCATTACAAATACAACTTTGCCTAAACACCCAGAATAGAGAAATGCCCTCCTGATTGTCCCTTAACTGGGGACAAAAAATAATTCCTGAATTAGGCAAGTGAAGGCTACAGGTCACAATTGTTTAGAATACACACTATGTATTTTAATGGACACTACTCACTTTAAAAGCTGACAGGTCATAACATTAACCAGAGTTCTGCAATAAAGAAAGCCTAACCTGTGACATGTTATATTTAATGAAACTAACAGGGCTTGCCTCATAAACCATATTGCAATTGTTTGATTGCTGGTTGTTAATAAATTAAAATTTGTTTTGTTAGTGTAATGGCATAATGAACAGATAAACAGATCCCAACACTTGAGTTCAAGCTGAAATCTAGGATGGAAATTTGCAAATTCATACATATTATTTTCTGTAAAATATTCCCAAAATGCTTGTTTTTGGGTATAGTGCTGCCATATCATAGATTCAAGTCTTGGATGTTGCTATTGGTATAGAGAGCACATATCTTCCCTTTGATTGTGTGTTTGTGTTCTCTGGGGCACTGGTTTTCCTCCTTTATCCCCATAAGTTAGCTAACCTGGCAATTCTAAATATGTTAAGCATGGGTGTGTTCATGAGTGGGCACTGTGATATAGTAGCACCCTGTCCGTGCCTGTTTCCTTCCTTACGCATAATGCTGTGGTGAAAATGGTATGGTATTTACTGTATGTTTTATTTTATAAGTCAGATTTAATACATTTTTATTACTTACTGCCAGAATAAACATTGGCTTCCTGAATACCATGAATGGGATACAGTACATTTAGAAAAGCACCCTAAAATAGACTAAAATTAGTAATACATTTCCAAGATTTTTACCTGTCTATTTATATTCGTATGAAGCAATTTAAAATCTGTTTTTGAACTTCTAAAATCATTCATCTACTTGTATTAATACAGATTAAGTGTTTGTTTGGAATAACAGAAATCTCCTTTGCAGCTTTCAGGCAACTTTTTTACAGTTGTTGTCATATCACATCTAAACAAATAGATATTTAGATATTCAATTTATGGTATGCTGATAGCTTAGAGAAAACCAGCTGTAGCTTGTGATTTACATAAAGACAAGACAAAATTAATGGGACTGATTTCTGCTAATGTAGTTAACAAGTGGGTGCTCTTCTAGTTAAATTCTATTCATCCCCTGAAAGAGTTCAATCTGATTACACTAGAGTTAAAAATAATCAAAGCATCTTTAAATTAGTTTATCTGGATTTGTCCAAAAATAGTTTTCTCCTAATGTGCTATCACATGACCATTTTTGCTAAATGGTGTGCTGTTGATCTTCTGAAAGAGTAATTAAAATGAGAGTCATGGGTTGCAATTTTTTCAGTGAGGGTAGAGCCGGAAAAAGTAATTTCCTTGCTGCATACATTTTTACAGTAAACAAACAGCTCTATTTATAGAACCCCTGACTTTGATTCACATAAAACATCCATACCATCTTTTGTATATTAACCTAATGTTATTTTCATTAAAAAAAATAATAAACTGAAGTATGATTTTATAAAGTTATTAATTTTATAGCAAACACTTTTCTACAAAAAGCAAAAATCTCTGGCAGCAGAGATCATGTAAATCTTATGTTTTAGTATTACATCAAGGATATGAGTTACATAAAAGCAATTTTATCATTCTTAACAGATAATATTACAAATTAAGAATACATAGTTTGATTTTTTTTTAGTCTTGAAGTCGAAGTTCAATTTATGTGTTTAAAGTGGATGGCATGGCACAGACATAAAATGAGATTTTGTGGAGGAGTAAGAGATTATCTATATCTGTAAGTTTGGCCTTTCCAGTATATTAGTGATTCTCTCCATTAATTAAATTTTATTGAATACGTTCAGTACCTTTGTGTTTAAACTAGCTCATTTTTTTCTTCATTCAGGTGCAAAATTTTAAACAGATCACACCATCTTATTTTTGCATTTCTCTCAAGTTTTCACATAGCAGCACAGTACAACAGTATGGATTAATCATTGATCTATATTATTCTTTTATTCCCATATTCCTTGGCTAGTGGTCAACAAAGGATAAATCAGACGTTGCTGAGGAAAGTGCAGAAGAAGTTGTTGCAACATCTTGTTGTGTGGATTTGTTTTATTGTAGTGTAACATTCTTTTCAACAGAAATTATTTTTTTAAAGGAAAATGAGGATGATGAGTAAATCACTTCATTAAGCAAATTCAGATAAGAATATCTAGAGTGACAGGAGTAAATTGTGACAGACAGTTATCAGCAAGAGTGAAAGGGAAGGTCTACAGGACGGTAGTGAGACCAGCTATGTTATATGGGTTGGAGATGGTGGCACTAACCAGAAAGCAGGAGACAGAGCTGGAGGTGGCAGAGTTAAAGATGCTAAGATTTGCATTGGGTGTGACGAGGATGGACAGGATTAGGAATGAGTACATTAGAGGGTCAGCACAAGTTGGACGGTTGGGAGACAAAGCCAGAGAGGTGAGATTGCGTTGGATAAGGATAGAGTTGCCAGGGAAGAGAAAAAGAGGAAGGCCTAAGAGAAGGTTTATGGATGTGGTTAGAGAGGACATGCAGGTGATGGGTGTGACACAGCAAGATGTAGAGGACAGGAAGATATGAAAGAAGATGATCCGCTGAGCAGCAGAAAGAAGAAGAAGATAAGACTATCTAGCTTAGCAAAAATATCACTAAATAATGACATATTAAGTTTGCTAGATGATTATATAATAATAAATATTAAATATTTCTAGCACAAAGACTGGAAAACAATAGGTTGTAAGCTCCTTTTTCCCTCATTACAGCTTCCAATATATGGGAGTCTGTGTGCCAAGATTCCATACCCATTTTAATTAACATAGGTGACATCTTTGCTGCACAGAATGCACAGTTTGGTTTAATTTGTTTCCTAAAATATATATTATCTAGTTCAATTCTCTGTTGTGTTTTAGTGTCAGCAGTAATTTCTATGCAGTGCACTGAACCACTTTACTGGGAAGAGCACTGCATAAAATTCATTTATTCATTTTATAAACTTGCTTATTTTAAAACTGAATTACAGATGGAAGTAGCATATCTTGGTGACATCTGGTGAAAGTTGGGATGTGGCAATGAAAAGGGCACAGTTACTGACACAGGGGGTGCAGTTACATGGGACACCCATATTTGGGAGAGTTCTTTGAGAAAATCTACAAGGAAAATGTGCAACCTCTGACCTCAAAGAATTGGGATCAGTACCCACACCTCTGGACCTATGAGACAGCAGTAGTGATCACTTCACCAGAGAGGCACTTACATTCCATTGAATTTAGGTGATGTAATTTTCTTTTGGTGAGACTTTAAAAAGGTAATGAAGACCTGAGAGAATTTGATCAATTTATATTTAATCCTTACTGCCAAATTTAGGGAAGTTGTATGCAGAAGAGGGGCAAGTAATATCCAACAGCAGTAATTATGTGTGCAGCGATGATAACACATAACGCCAACAAGCCTGGAATTCATGCAGTTCTTACATGGAAATGCAATATATTAAAGTAACTTCATTGTTGTAATTTTAAGGCATTATACTGCTAAAAAGTGTGCCTACCTCAATGCTTTTGACATTTTCTTAATTTTGACTCAAGGAAGCACATAACACTTATATAGAGCTGTGATGAAATTCCTTTTCCTTTTGTGGACAGTCTATGTGGCTTATTCTGTGTTTTACCACCTGATGTGTTTGTTTTGACTGAAATATTCCTTCACTTAAATAGCAAAGTTTAAGTTATAATCGAGGCTTTTATCTCTTGTGGAATGTATAAGTAATGTTATGTACTTTCTTATATTAAACAATTTTTTTAACAGTATTTGTCACACAAGTTGACATGTATTATCATGAAAATGAACTATTCACTATTATAGCCTTTGTCATAAAATGTCCTTATATTAAATCAAAGTAGATGTCTTTGTTATTTTTATTATCATCAGTGATAAAAGTGTATGTAATATCATCCCCTAAAATTAAGGGCATATCAAATTATGCACACTAAGGCAATGTGGCCTAGAAGTGCAACATTTGTAAAAAAAATTTTAGCTTTGTCTCTGTATATTACTTTTTTTCTCATTTACATTCTTTTGATGTCTTTCATATATGGCTGTCACTGATTAAACTGACATCCCTTGCACCAAAGAATGTGTTTTATTTACAGGGCACAGCTTATGGAAGTGCTCCTGTCCCTTCTCGCAGACAACTATGTGAGTCTTTACCTTGAGTTTTGTGTTGTACTTCTGAGTGTGTCTAATGTGCTAAAGCATGGCATGCCTATAGAGTCGTGCAAAATCTGTAGAGGTCATTTTGTAATTTAACCTTTAGTATTGCCTCTGTTCCACTATCTTCCTCCTGTAGCATCCTCCCAGGCTTTTCCTTGCTTGTCTAGTGCTGTGAAAGTGCAACAGTACTGTACATTCTTGGATAATCCTCACCTCCATCCTTACAGAGTCATAGATGGGTTTCCTTTCTGAGTAACTGTCTTGGCACTATGTATGTGTGTACACATTGGCTTGTGAACTGTGGCTCCACTTAAAATGTAAATGATGCAACAAAACATGTTTTACATTTGCCTTGCCATACTCACAAAAATAGCTGTATTATTTTAAGTTGTGTTTTAATGTTTGACATGAATGCATCATTGCAATTGATGATTTACTGGTAATTGGGCATACTGCAATACACAACTTAAGAAAAGGTCAATTTTGTTAGCCATCAAGCATTTTTATGTAATACATTTCTAACTAATCTTAAAAAAGGCAAAAAAATACTACTTGTGAATCACTAAAAAGGTCAGTTGATGGTGCTATATTAGGAAACAAGATTTTTTTTGGATTGCTGTGAGATTCATTCTTTAACATAAACATGCTGTACCAAAAATGTTTAGCATATTTTACAGTTCAGTTCAAACATTAGTAGGAAATTGCTCAGTCAAATCTATGTACCTTTACTTACTTTTCCATAAAATCCCCTTACTTGCAATGCATGTTTGCCAACATCTTTTTAGTTTAAAAATCCTTATTCTTATTTCTTTCACAGCAAATTTTCATCAGTGAAGACAGTTTTTTTTTCCCTTTGTTCTCTTGGTAGATATAGCTCCTATGCAACTTTTACAGTTTTGATAAGGCTTGTCTGTGTTCCCCTTTTTGAAGTGCATTGCCTATTGTCTGCAATGGCTAGCACTCATGCAGAATTCTCAGTATGCAGATGTGTGAATGTCACCTGTGAGGATTTTGTTCATTCATAATGAGAAGTCAAGCAAAATGACACCTTTTATTGGCTAACTAAAAAGATTATAATAAGCAAGCTTTCGAGGCAACTCAGACCCCTAAAAAAATCATTTATAATGGTTTGTTGTCAAAACAGTGCTGTGTCCATTAGTTTCTTATATTATGGATATGTAAGCTTTTATTCAGTATAAAACAATAATTATAACTTTTCTTGTGATACTGTCAGACATGTTATGGCAAATTGACCTCATATTAATTAATGGTGATGGTCCCCGTATTATTAATAACATGAAAAAATTAACAAATGAGAGGAGATCATTCAGTCCATCATGCTCATTTGTTAAACTAAATGCTGAGCTGTCCTAATATCTCATCAAGATGCTTCTTAAAGGTTGTGAACTACATGTCTTGGTAGTTTGTTCCAGATTCCCACAACTATTTGCATAAAGAAGTGCTTCCTGGCTTCAGTCCTAAATGCACTTCCTCTTAATTTCCATTGGAGTCCGCGAGTACACAATCCCACATTAAACTGAAAGAATTATGTTGGATTTACTTTGAGAGTTTTAAATATCTGGATTATATCCCCACACAGTCTTCTCCATTTGAGACAAAACAGGTGTAATTCTTTGAAGAATTGGACATGCCCTTAAGTTCAGGGATGCCCTTGGTTGCTCTCCTACACACAGGAACTAAACAGATACAGTTATAACAGCAAAATAAATTGAATGTTAAACACCAAACATTTAAGTGTACACAATTACCACATCCATAATCCATTAGAAGTTAATATACACAATTACTTAAAATAATTAAGTATTTAAATTGATTAGTTTATTAACATGCCCAGTTTTTTCACAAATGTTTAGGTCATTATGTTTTTGTCTGTCATGTGTTGGATGGCCATATCAGATAAAAATAACTAGTGATTTAAATATCCAGCCACTTCCAGAAAAAAATACACTGTATTCTTTTTACATTGTGCAATTATTTCAACATCAGGTCAATGTAAGCTCTTCATTTCTAAGATCCAATTCTGTATATACTGTTACTGTAAGTGGCTCTCTGCTTTCTGGTTTCCAGAGGTTGGGCACCTACTTCATTGTGATTAAGGCATATAAAATCTCTGTTTTTTTTTTTCAGTTTATCTTGTAGCCTTAATTTATCAGTCTTAAATACTTTATGTCTATGATCCTGATAATAGTGATTCTATAGAAAGTACACAGAGCTCCACTCAGGGCTTAGTTCCATCCACTGCACAATCCCAACTTTCTATGCAGTACTTAAAAGGTTCAGCTCACCCTGCTGAATACACTGTGGCTCTATTTAGCCCTACAAAAGTCCACCAGTAATGATGAGCGAACCCTAAAAGGTTTGCTTCATAAGTTCAGCAAAATTGTAAAAATGTTTTGGAGCTTCTCCAAAGTCCATGAAATTAATTGAACTCATTGGGGAAGGAGGAACTGAACTAGTTTTTAGTGGGTTGTAATAGTTCAGTGGTATTTTAATTGTCCCTGATGGCTAAGAAAGCATCTGCCAACTATGCTGGACTGATATTGTAGCCAAAAATATGACCTGAGCTGTGAAGGTGCAGTGCCAACCAATGTGCCTCTGTTCCACAAAAGGTGCAGACAGAATGATAACCACAAACAAAATGCAAACTATCAACAAGTAAAATAAGCATATATATATATAATATATATGATGTCAGAGTTCCAAACATGGAGCACACACAGCCATGTGACAAAGCAGCAGCGTGAGACTGTCTTGTTCCATTTTTTGAAGTCACAGCACTGGGTACAGCAGGAACATCTTTTTTACTTTACAGATACATTGCACTCTTTTTTTCCAAGAAGAAGATCGAAACATGTTGTAAATAAATCTTTCATTATTATTATTACACAGAGTTGCATGTGTTTTCTTTCTCAAGGAGAGGGGGAGGGCTGCTTTAACACTTGTTTTGGCTCATAGCATCAACTCATGCATGCAAGTTACCCAAGCTGTATTGCACTGCCAGTACACAGTTATCTGTGCTATATATGGTGACAGTATTCATAATATTCTCGTAATGGTCAGCTAAAGTACACTTCAAATAAGAACACTGCAAGAAAAAAACAAAAACAACATATGCATCCATCACAAAGAACAGTGAGTCTGCTTTAACACTAGAATTATCAAAACCTACGAAAAAACTCGTAATAGTGGCCACCTTAAATCCCTTCGCACCTCTCCATCAGTGTCTTTTGTCCTGTAAATGTGCCGATAAAGACAAGCAGCAAGCAGCCTGCTATTCCATCCCTCCACTGCAGCAGAACATGCACAAAGTTCTCCCAGTTCATGCCTTGATTATCTGGGAGTGAAGTGCTGGAGTTTTAAAGTGGAAATAATAGATCGTTATTTGGAACACATGCATTTCATGTGTGTTCCTTTTCTACAATAATCTGTGTAAACACATTGTTAAAACAGAAACGTTTTTCATATTTTAGTAGTAAATGACAAAATGTAGGCATAAACTATATAATGTGTGAAGCCTGCAGTCCAAAGATCAAAGAAACACTTTCAGAAAAGGTTGAAGGACAATTCAACAGCTTCTGTGGCGTAGCAGTAAGATCTGCTGACTTGTAATCAAGGGTCCCTGGTTCGATCCCGACTTCCTCCTATATTTGCCGTTTTCAGTAGTGAGCTGCTCTTATTGTTAATATTATACAGTAAACACATACATTTGGTTTGCATCTGTAACAGCCATTGTACATTTATAGTACTTGTAAAAGTTGCCGTTTTTTTTTTTTCTTTTTTACTTTTATTCTCTCAGTCACGATCACAATACATACTACTGCTTCCCCACCCAGGGATCTGACGCTGTTACTTTTTATCTTAAACGGAATAACTGTAGATGTGAGTGGTGTTTTCAGACAATGGAACTGGACATTCTCTGATCTGGAGGGATAAAAGCTGACAAACAAACGCTGGTGAATCTGCCTTCTTCGTATCTCACCGTCACTTGATTTTTTTTATTCAGTTTTACTGAGTGTTCCTGCTCACGCTGAATTAGTATGCACATTGCAACAGGTACACATGTCGTAAATGTAGGAATGATGGTCCTTGCGTGTGGTTGAACTGTTAACATTTGAATCTGATGAGTGCATATAGCGCTGAACTGACCTCTCTGTACTATTCTATCCCCTGCATGTCCTGGAGTACAAAAGAAAGGCACCATACAGCAACGTGGAGACTGGCAAGATCGGGAAAAAAAAAAAAACACGTGGTCACTGACTACAACTGCGAGATGTTATGCGAATGAATATGAATATGAAGTGAGGGAAGAATGGAGTATGAGATCGAAGGCAGATCGGTGCGGCATCCGCAGTGAATCGGGCTCTGCATCGGTCTGTCGTGGTGAAAAAGGAGCTGAGCCATACAGCAAAGCTCTCAATTTACCAGTCGATCTATGTTCCTACCCTCACCTATGGTCATGAGCTATGGGTAGTGACCGAAAGAATGAGATCGCGAATACAAGCAGCTGAAATGAGTTTCCTCCGCAGGGTGTCTGGGCTTTCCCTTAAAGATAGGGTGAGAAGCTCAGTCATCTGGGAGGGGCTCAGAGTAGAGCCGCTGCTCCTCTGCATCGAGAGGAGTCAGATGAAGTGGCTCGGGCATCTGATCAGGATGCCTCCTGGTGAGGTGTTCCGGGCGCATCTAACCGGGAGGAGGTCCCGGGGAAGACCTAGGACACACTGGAGGGACTATGTCTCCCGGCTGGCTTGGGAACACCTTGGAATTCCCCTGGAAGAGCTAGAAGAAGTGGCTGGGGAGAGGGAAGTCTAGGCATCTCTGCTCAAGCTGCTGCCCCCGCAACCCGATCTCGGATAAACAGAAGAGGATGGAAGGATGAATATGAATAATATGAATAATGTTGCATCCGTGCCACAATGTTTTCCAAAATGTACTATACAGGTCATAAAATGAATAATTCCAAATAGCATATATACCTATGTCTCTGTTTATTTTGTCAGTGCGGCTTTGACATCATGGACCACAAGGTACATACTACTTCAGCGTGAGCAGGAACACTCAATAAAACTGAATAAAAAAAATTAAGTGATGGTGATATACAAAGAAGGCAGATTCACCAGCGCTTGTTATTCAGTTTTTATCCCTCCAGATCAAAGAATGTCCAGTTATATTGCCTCAAAACACCACTCATATCTACAGTTATTCCCAGTTTCAGATAAAAAGTAACAGCATCAGATCCCTGAGTGGGGGAGTGGTAGTATGTATCGTGACTGATCGTGACTGAGAGAATAAAAGTGAAAAAAAAAAGGTAACTTTTACAAGTACTATAAATGTACAGCATCTGTTACAGATGTAAAGCAAATGTATGTGTTTACTGTATAAAATTAACAATAAGAGCAGCTCACTACTGAAAACGGTAAATATAGGAGGCAGTCAGGATCGAACCGGAGACTCTTGATTACAAGTCAGCAAATCTTACCGCTACGCCATGGAAGCTGTTGTATCGTCCTTCAACCTTTTGTGAAAGTGTTTATTTGATCTTTGGACTTCAGGCTTCACACATTATATAGTTTATGCCTACATTTTGTCATTTACTACTAAAATATGAAAAACGTTTCTGTTTTAACAATGTGTTTACACAGATTATTGTAGAAAAGGATCACACATGAAATGCATGTGTTCCAAATAACGATCTATTATTTCCACTCTAAAATTCCAGCACTTCACTCTCAGATAATCAGGCATGAGCTGGGAGAATTTTGTGCACGTTCTGCAGCAGTGGGAGGATGGAATAGCAGACTGCTTGCTACTTGTCTTTATCGGCACATTTACAGGACAAAAAATGCTGATGGAGAGTTGCGAAGGGATTTAAGGTGGGCCGTAGGCTTTGGTAATTATAGTGTTAAATTGAGTTTTCTCTAAAACAGTAGCACTGCTTTGACACTGGGTGTCGCCAGTTTACAAAACCAAGCAGAAAATTACGTACACGAGAAGGGAGGCTGCCGTGAAAATGTGCGTAGCTTTATGCCAAGTTAGTTTAGTTTTTATACACGTTGAACTGAACATGGAAACGGACATGTGCACGTTCTATGCATGAAACCCCATTAGTTTATTCCTTAGAACTGTGTGTATTCTGCAAAACTGAAAATTTATCCAAGCATTTAAGATGAATGGTAAAACTAATAATGTCAATTTATTTATATAGCACATTTAAAACAACATAGGAATGCTGTGGCCACAATAATAAGACAACATTTTATTTTTAATAGCTTAATTCTGGCTCAAATTAAGTAGTGTCTTTAAAAATATATGTACACATTCATAAGACTAGTACTTAAAAACAGAAGAAAAAAAGAAAACACAACTGAAACACTGTACAGGACCAGTAGGGTGCATTCAGCCCCTCAGATAGGTAGCTAGATCTGGTTGTGATTAAATATCTTTAACAAAAACAAAAAAAAGCAGTCAGCATCCTTGATTGGTTAGCAGACCTTAACTCTTTATGGAAAACATTGCACAAGATCAGTGAAATCGCCAATATTTCATTAATTGCTAGTTTTATTGTATCCAGCAGAGTACTTAAGTAAACATAAATTGTCCAGAGTGGTTCTTAAATGGGCATTTTTCTTGTCTTCTTCCACCTAGTTATTTCAGAGTCCACTTACTGTGTTGTTTCACTAATTCTTGTTATCACTGACATATTTCAGGTTCTGTCTAATACTAGAGAAAGAA
This sequence comes from Erpetoichthys calabaricus, assembly GCF_900747795.2. Classification (NCBI taxonomy): domain Eukaryota; kingdom Metazoa; phylum Chordata; class Cladistia; order Polypteriformes; family Polypteridae; genus Erpetoichthys; species Erpetoichthys calabaricus. The sequence goes on along the minus strand of NC_041398.2, from coordinate 160,746,141 downwards.
AAGAGAGACAGACAGGCAGGCTGTTGTATTCATGGCCTTAAGTGCATTAAAGTGGCCTTTTCCAGGAATTGGACTGACACATTTCTCCAAGGCAATGTACAAGATGAGAAAATGTTGATAGTACAACGATTTTGGAGCTCAAGAGTTTCAACAGTTAGGCAAATGATAGAACTGAAGTTGCAAAATTATGGATTAAAGTTAAATTCCTTAGCTACAACACCATACTGCCTTCTGTAGTTCAATGAGGCAAATGTCAGTTAGTACTAATTTAAATATTCAAAATATTCACTTACCCTGTTAACTGTATGAGGTAGCTTAATAATGTGTTAGAGGAGCAGTACTGAAGTCTACTATTACCACAAAATTAATATACTTAATTACCTGTCTGTGAAAAAATGTAACTGAGCTATCAGCTTTAGAGGGGCAAGATCAATAAATTCAAACTTGAGCAACAAAATCAGTTTTGCGTTGAACTTGTGGTATTACAATAGAAAACAAATGTGAAAAACATATAACCTTCAAAAAATTATTTGGACTCCCAAGTAATTAATTTGCAAATTAACAAAGTTCCACTCAGTTTAACATTTTTAATCAGCACATAGATTCCATACGTTCTCTGCTATCAGATAAGAAAGCAGAATAGCAACATTGACTAAAATTAAGCAAGCAACTCAGAACAGCACTTACACAGCTCATTCAAACAAATTAGATGAATTCTCAGAGGTTCTTACCTCTTTTTATTAGAAGTGATTGCTACAGTTGATACCCTTAGGTCATTTTTCCTATATAGAACCAGGCTTTGCGTATGCATAATCAACTCTTTTTGATAAATGATGCTGAGACTTAGACAGTAATAAAGGTTATTAGAGCATTGCGAAATGTATTACTTTAGTACAAGTAGCTTCACAAAATCAGTGTGTTTTGACTTTGCATTTGAAGATTAGATGAAGTGACCTCTTAGGAAAGTTGTAATTTTCCTGTTCTAATTAAAGGCAGACCAGAGACCTGTACCTTTTCTCAGCCTGATGTGCCTTTTTTCTCCCCTGTTTTTATTGATGTTGCCTTTATTCAGCTAAAGGCAATTGAGTGCTATTATTGTGATGACAGATGGTGGCCACTGCAAGTGAGGTTCTGCATTGTAAATGGTTACTCAAGGGTACTGTGCACATTGTTTTAATTATGTAAAACAACATAAACCTTCGCTTGCATTTCTATGCATCATGAAGCCCTTGTGGTTAGAGGAATGGATGGCATGAATCTTTCTTTAGTTATTGTGGATTATATATAATTTCTTAATACATTATTTTACAGGGGCATAAGTTCCTAAAAAGAATTGGTCTTTTTATTTCACAGCCTTTTGATAATTGCATAATCCTTCCACATACAAACACACAGAAAATCAGTGATAAAAGGACAAAATATGCCACTGTAGACTTGCTTGACTTTTAATACTATTTTAACATTGTGAGAGAAACCAATGTTAATGCACAGGAGGGCTAAACATCAGAACAGGACAGTATCGACGGGTTTCTTTTTAGTTGCTTTTGTCTTTGTACTTCAGCACTTTCCAGATAGCTTGTTTTTTAGAAAAAGGTGTACAGGGTGGATATCTTGATGAGTTTCAGCAATGTCTGTAGAAGACATAGAATTGCCAGTTAACTGCATACATTTGTTTTTAGGGATGTGGAATGAAAATTGAATCATCTGGAAGAAAAATCCAATTAGACACAGGGAGAGCATTCAGACTTCACATAGACAATAACTGGCTGCAGGATTTGAATTCAGGATGCTACGCCCATGGGTCCCAACCACTATACGGCCCATTATTCATATTATGTCTTACATATGTCACTAGAAAATTCTAACACATAAAAGAGCTTGTCTATCTGCTCTTAAGCTTTATCAGGGTGTTTACATTTGAAAAGGGTCTTGGCTTACATCCTAAATTGTTATGAATATCTAAATATAAAGCAAATCCTTCTGATAATCATATGAAGTGTAAATCGCAGTGTGTCTCACACATTGGAACACCTTATAGGTCAATGTTTCTTTCATAATGAATGAATAAGCCAGTCATTCATTTGTCTTTGACATTTGTGAAATGAACCAAAAGTGCCATTTGAAAACTATTTGAATCCTTAGACCACATTGTTAATCTCATTGGAATTTAATATTAATTGGTTTAAAAGTGGCATAAGTAAGTGTCAGGTTAATTTTTACAGTATACTAAGTGGAATGATGGACACCTTAGGGGTTGTCCAGTCAAGTAAAAAAATACAAGTCTTATCAGATTGAAAGCAAAACAACACTGCAAGAGTGTAACAGGTCTAGGTATGCTTCAAGGGTACTTTAGTTGTATTTTAATAGACAGCTGCATGGTGCCTAAGAAGATAAAAAGAATATATTTTTGAAGCAAAGCTAAATGATTTTTTGAAAACTATCTTGTGATCATCCCCATTTATTTTCTGTTTTTGCATATTGTAACCACATTTCTTCTAATTTTGTGAAGTAGGAAATTAAAATATCTGATTTGTTTCCATATGTATTCTTGAATTTAACATGTATTTGTAACTATTTAACTATTTCATACCCATGAATCAGAGTAAAATTTAAACGTTTGCTTTCCCAACTGAATTCCTAAAAGCACAAACTTCAGTAGTTTACTGACACTTTGCATTTGTTTGCTTACATTGATATTATACTGTTAGTTAGTTTTAATGATCTATTTTCATGTTTAAGTATATAAGATTAAATAATACATTTACAAAAATACTATATGACTTTAATGTATAAAATTCAGCTCTACTCAGTTGGTTATTTAGGACTGTGCTAAAGAAACCAGCATTTTGGGAGGAGTTACAAACTGGCATTCCAAGTTGCTTTTAGTTTTCTGTGTTCCTGGTGGTGTGCCTCAGATCCAAGTTTAATCTATGCTAAGCCTCTCATTGAATGATTGTCATGTGATGGGAGCTAGTTCTTCACATCTTGCTCCACTTTATTCTAACTGCTCTATATCCTGTACTAGCTGTCCTCCACGGCTCTACCCATATAGTAGTGAAACAGGACAAACTTTAAAAATCAATAAACAAACAGGTATCTCTAACTAAGAGGAGGCAAGGTACGCTCCAAAACTTGGCCAGAGATTTACCGATTTCAACAGAGGCTGGTGCATGAGTGAGGAGGGCCGTGTCCGGCTTCCCTCTTCTGAAAAAAACAGATCTAAATCCGTTAAGTAGTTGTCTCGTGAAAAGGGGACAGACATACAGGCGGACAGACAGACCGATGTTGGATTATATATATAGAGAGAGTTACCTCTTACTAAATTGGTTATTTTTCCATTGTTACCAGTTTCCTTGAACTTTTGGTATTTTCTTGACTGTTACCTTTATTTTATCCTACTTGTTTTGCTACCACGTGTCTTTTGGACTTTTTTTTAGCTGAGTCTGTATCTGTCCCAGCTCTAGGTCAACATTGAGCATTGATTACCAGGTTTACTATAGATTTCAGGCATCTTCCACAGTTTCTGTTAATAAACTTTGCCATTTTCTTATAATGGGAAGATTCTTTAGAAGCCACTGGTCTAGTTGTACGCTAACATTATTGAATTTATCAATTAATTTTTTTTTTCTGACAAAAAGGGAAATATAGTTTTCCAAGAAGCATAATAACTTTAAGAGAGAACTAGTGAAACTTTGTCTTTGCCTCAGTAGGATGCATTTCTTTTTATTCTGCATGCCGAGAAAAGGTCAAGACTTAAGCAGGTAAACTTTTTTGATCTGAGAGGTGCGGTATAAAGATATCAGAGCAAGCTCAGTTGAATAACTGTTAAAGTAGGTAGAAAAAATGCTAAAGTTTTCTGTTAACAGCCAAGTTGTTATCAAGTGAGGACTCGCTTTCAGATTTATGGCAGCATTTTAATTTTCTAATTTTGTCCTTGCTGAGCTTTGAACATCTTTACCATAAGTGATGACAGGTCAAGGGTACAGACGCTATATATTTCTCTGTTTACTGTCTAAAGACAGCAGGTAAACCTTTCAGTTTGTCCTCCAGGACAGTCATTAAAGGAATGTCACGAAAAACGTTAAAACAAAGTAAAGGATGGTACCACTAATGTATACACAGGATTAGTGTCAGTATTTCACATGAGGAACAGCTGCTTAATTTTTCTCTACACTGGTTTGAATGGCCCTCATTTTGATCCTTATTGTGGCTTGCATGGTGGCATTTTAACAGATGGCACATAGTACCAAGGTTTTCATAAATCTGAGCCTGATGATATTAAACTTTCAGCATATTATCAAAGGATGCCATCATTCTACTGTGTGCATTGAGAAATGTGTTTGCTGCTTAAGCCAGAGCAAATCAGTAATGGCAGAACCTCCTCATCACACACATTTAACAATGTAACTAATTTAAATTATACATTTAATAGGTATTGTTAAGGCTTTGTACTGCCATTTCTTCGAAAGCATCCACTCATGTTCTAACTCTCTTGTCTAGTTCGTGGTGGTTTGGAGTTGGTGTCTATTAACAGTTCTGGACAGGCCACCAGTAGATAAACATCAGCTGCGCATAGTAACCTGGCATCAATGACCATACTGTATGTGATGCTCACTCATAAAGAGCTTATTCTTTTATCACCTGAACTGTTTGTTAAACTTAACGGAACTCTTTTTCTTGTTAAATACAGTATGTTAAAATACATCTTAATGCATTCAAGAGCACAGTTAAAGGACAAAAATATTCCAGATGTTAGGTTAATGTGTTAAATACATATTAATGGATAAATATTCCTTTTAAAGACAAAAAGTATGGTACCTACTGGGTAAAAAAATGATCACTGGATTATTAACTACAAGTTTAACAATAGTATTAACTAATATTTATTATTTTGTAAAGGTGAATATACAGTACTTCAATTTATTTTACTTTTTACAGTATTTTATTCTCTGTTTAAAACAGATAAATATAAAAATAATAGAGATAGTTAAGACTGGTCAGTAGCAGAAATATGTTCTTTGATTTTTCTGAAAGGAGGGTTATAATTTTATTTTTAATAAGTCATACTAAAAAATGTCTTAAACATAGTTTTCAATCATTATATTATATTACTTTATTACTGGTTCTTGACATTTTTCATTGTGTGCAAATGACTTACTAAATTTTTTGTTGAGTTGCTATTTGACTACTGAAAAAATAATGCAATGAAAAAAAGTAAATTTTAAAAAAATCTGACCTAGTGCTTTTGATTATTTACTTTATTTTGCCTTAAAATAATCAGTTGTCAGGCTTTTCTGGATTAATGAGAACAAACAGCAAAATGGCACTTTCTAGAGCATAGTTGAACATTCAGTTTAATTTATTCTTATGAAGAGCACTACAAATACAGTATGAAATAGGAATTGAAATGTAAGCACAACATATAGTTTAATAATGTACATACATACTGTATATAGGGTAATTTTAAAATCCAAATTCCAACAACCTCTTATTAACTGCATCGTGAAAAGGACTGTCTCATAGCAAATAACAAAAATTTAATTGGGATAAAAGATGGGCTGAAAACAGGTCCATCATTTGTAATGATGCTCCCAACAATAGGAAGGCCAAATGCAACCACAAACACCAAGAATGAAAATAGAAAGGACTTAGTAAGGGCAAGGTGGGAGGATAAGGGATTCATGATTTTATATGAGAGAAGGAGAATTTTTAAAATCAAAGCTTGATTAGAAGCTAAGCAAAATGATTTGATCATACTACTTCTCTGGAAGTATGATCCTTGTTGGCTAGTTTTGAATTAACTGTGGAGTTCTAAGTGAAGGTGTTGCAATAGCCACATTATCTTTGAGGGAAATACTAGCATTTTAAGATCCTGCTGTTTAAGAATCCAGTTTAATTTTACAGTACTGATAAACTGTTTTAGAAAGTGCACAACTTTGATGACAAATGATTAAATCTAGGTCAAAGGTAACTCAGCAGATTTAGAAAGCTGATATTGACAGATGGATAGAACTTTTTTGTCCCCAGGACGATATATTTAGATTGAGATTCACAAAATCAACACTAAGAACTTTTTATATTTAAACAAGAATAATTAACATTTACCAATTGTTTTACATGAATAGCCCTATTAATAAATGATGTAATTGAAGTGGTATTGTTTGATTTAAATAATATTGCAGTTTAAATACATAATAAATAATGCAGTAATTTAAATAGGAATGCAGTTTGTTGTGCTTTTGCGAAACGTGGCTAACTACCACCATCCGAGATACTAACGTGGAGCTACCCGGGTTTAGCACAGTTAGAATGGACAGAGATGCAAGTACCTGTGGGAAGCACAAAGGAGGAGGACTCGCTCTCTATGTTAATACACGGTGGTGTAACTCTGGACATGTTAACGTCAAAGTCTCCACTTGCTGCAGGGACATCGAACTGTTGGCCGTAAGTTTGTGTCCCTATTACTTGCCCAGAGAGTTTGGACACGTCATTGTTGTTATTGTATACATTCCTCCTCGGGCAGACATGGAGACAGCGAGTGACATCATCCATTCTGCTGTTGCTAAGTTACAAACGCAGCACCCTGAGGCGCTGGAGACTTTAACCATGTGACGCTGGACAAAACATTACCTGCCAGTATGTGGACTGTAACACCCGGGGAAATAAGACTATTGACTTACTGTATGCAAACGTTAAAGACGCATACAGCGCCACCCCGCTGCCTGCTCTTGGGAAAGCAGATCATAACCTGGTTCTGCTTCAGCCCCACTACAAACCAAAAGTGAGGGTCCTACCTACAACCACACGATCATTCAGGAAGTGGACCCCGGAGGCAGAGAATGCTCTGAGAGCATGTTTTGGAACTATAGACTGGGATATCCTGCAGAGATCACATAATGAGAACATTGAGGAAGTTGTTGACTGCACTACTGACTACATCAACTTCTGTATGGACATTGTAGTTCCAGTAAGAACTGTATGCTGCTATGCTAACAACAAGCCATGGATTACAAGTGACATCAAGGGCCTTTTGAACCAGAAGAAAAGGGCCTTTAAAGGTGGTGATCAGTATGAGCTCAAGCGCGTGCAGAAGGAACTCCGAGTCCAGCTCAGGGCGGCGAAGGAGCAGTACAGGAGAAAGCTGGAGCAGAAGTTGCAGAATAACAGCATGAAGTAAGTGTGGGATGGGATGAAGATCATCACTGGCTGCAGCTCGAAGCGGGGTACCACTATCGAGAGAGACGTGAAGAGAGCAAACCAAATGAATAACTTCTTTAACAGGCTTGACCACCCTAATCCACTCTCACCTTGGAGTACTGCACCCTCCAGCATATACCAGCATAGGAGAGACATCCCCACCCATAATTACAACAGCGCAAGTGAGCAGAGAGCTGAGGAGACTTCGTGCCAGCAAAGCAGCGGGTCCAGATGGAGTATCACCATGACTGCTGAAGGTCTGTGCATCGGAGCTGGGGTGTCCTCTACAGCGCATCTTCAACCTGAGCCTGGAACAGGGGAGAGTCCCGAGGCTTTGGAAAACATCTTGTATCACCCCAGTCCAAAGGTATCACGTCCTAGTGAGCTGAATGACTTCCGGCCTGTTGCTCTGACATCACATGTGATGAAGACCATGGAGAGACTGCTGCTTCACCACCTGAGGCCACAGGTTCAACATGCCCTCGACCCTCTGCAGTTTGCATATCAGGAGAAGGTGGGAGCGGAGGATGCCATCATCTGTATGCTACATCGGTCCCTCTCCCACTTGGACAGAGGCAGTGGTGCTGTAAGAATTATGTTTCTAGACTTCTCTAGCGCCTTCAACACAATCCAACCTCTGCTCCTTAGGGACAAGCTGACAGAGATGGGAGTAGGTTCATACCTGGTGGCATGGATCGTGGACTATCTTAAAGACAGACCTCAGTATGTGCGTCTTGGGAACTGCACGTCTGACATTGTGGTCAGCAACACAGGAGCACCACAAGGGACTGTACTTTCTCCAGTCCTGTTCAGCCTATATACATCGGACTTCCAATACAACTCGGAGTCCTGCCACATGCAAAAGTTCGCTGATGACACTGCTATCGTGGGCTGCATCAGGAGTGGGGCAGGAGGAGGAGTATAGGGACCTAATCAATGACTTTGTTAAATGGTGCGACTCAAACCACCTACACCTGAACACCAGCAAAACCAAGGAGCTGGTGGTGGATTTTAGGAGGCCCAGACCCCTCATGGACCCCGTGATCATCAGAGGTGACTGTGTGCAGATAAATACCCTATACTCCCTATAAATACCTGGGAGTGCAGCTGGATGATAAATTAGACTGGACTGCCAATATTGATGCTTTGTATAAGAAAGGACAGAGCCGGTTATACTTCCTTAGAAGGCTGGCGTCCTTCAACATCTGCAATAAGATGCTGCAGATATTCTATCAGACGGTTGTGGCGAGCACCCTCTTCTACGTGGTGGTGTGCTGGGGAGGCAGCATTAAGAAGAAAGACGCCTCACGCCTGGACAAACTGGTGAGGAAGGCAGGCTCTATTTTTGGCATGGAGCTGGACAGTTTAACATCTGTGGCAGAGCGACGGGTGCTAAGCAGCCTCCTATCAATCATGGAGAATCCACTAAACAGTGTCATCTCTAGACAGAAGAGCAGCTTCAGGACAGACTGCTGTCACTTTCCTGCTCCACTGACAGACTGAGAAGATCGTTCCTCCCCGAAACTATGCGACTCTTCAGTTCCACCAGGGGGGGGGGTAAACGTTAACATTATAAAAAGTTATTGTCTATTTTTTTTTTCCTGCATTATTATCAATCTTTAATTTAATATTGTTTTTTTTTTGTATCAGTATGCTGCTGCTGGAGAATGTGAATTTCCCCTTGGGATTAATAAAGTATCTATCTATCTATCTATCTATCTATCTATCTATCTATCTATCTATCTATCTATCTATCTATCTATCTATCTATCTATCTATCTATCTATCTATCTATCTATCTATCTATCTATCTATCTATCTATCTAAATGCAGCTGAGTGTCTTGATGATATGAGTTATAAAAATGTGTTTTCTGATTATATCTCCTAAAGGTAACATGTAAAGAGAAATGAAAATTTGTTCCATTACCAAACCCTAAAGGACTCTGAGTCTAACAATGGATAGAATTAAGACATTACTGTGTTCAGACCTTTACATATAATAAAAACGATTTAGTACATTTTCATACAAAGAATGTAGCTCAAAGTGCTTTACAAGAAGTTAAAGAGAAACTTAAAAGAAAAAAAAACAAATAGGTAATAATATTAATGGATAAGTAACAAAGTAAAAATAAGTAAATCTACAGTGTATACTATGTTATAAAACATAGATATATAATTGATACATTAAAGATGAGTATGGTAATAAGGTCAGATGGCCCTGAGGACAGGAAAAAAACAAGACTCCAGCTAAGTTGGAGAAAAAAACAAATTCTCCAGGAGTTCCAAAAGACTGTCCAGCCCCCACTGGGTACTCTACCACTACATAAATGGTCTTAAGTCATTCCTTATTGTCTGCTTTGTCTGAGAGGATTCGATGAAGTCGTTCTTGTGGATAGCTGCGGCACCTGACTTCATTCCAGCATTACAGGTGGCTGCACAGTGCCTTAATCAAGTGATGGTAGTGCAAAACACAACCACACAATGACCAGAAAAGAAAGTAGAGAAAAATAGAGATTAGTGAAATTGCAAATTCCTCAAGAGTATGATAATTCTGTGCCATATAGTCTATTAAGAGTACAACTAAAATATAGCTACAAATAAATCCAAATTAACATAACTACAATATAACCCAACTGAGAACAGTGTTTAGATTCAACAAGGTAGTGTTGTTGATTGCTATGATGATGTTGACATCAATAGAACAGGGTAGTAGGCTGAAATTGTCAGTATAAATTACCTAGAGCGAATTGTTTGACTAAGTTGGTGCTGCCATCATCAAAGTACTTACTCCGCAAAAGTATTGTATATTGTTAAGTTTTTGCATTGTCAAATATTGGAGTTTGAACTGCCATAGGAAAGCATAAGAAAATTATTTTGAGAGGAATTTTGGATTATCCCCAAGTGTGAATCAGACAGGGATTACCATTAATCCAATGTATTTTTTTCAGGTATTTAAGACTGTGCACCTGTACCAGCTGAGTTAATTTTTCCAGATCTTGTAAGGCAAGGATATAAGGCCAAATGTGAAATTATTCCACACGTTTGAGTTCTTTGGGGTTTGACTATCCACCTTATTTACTGTACATCTGCTGTTTCTGCGATATCTCAGACTGTTATTAGTGTTACATTTGGTTAGTGAGTACCTCTCATAATATGTAACAAGGCAACTAATCAATAACAAAGTTTCTTTTTTGTTAGTTATTATTATTGATGACATTGATTAGGTGTAGAATTGAGTTTAACAACTTATAATATGTCAAGATAAGTTAGTTACAACAGCTATTGTCAGAAGTTGTCACATTAAAGGTATCTTGCTGGTATAATGTAATCATTAGCTTTCAATTGAGTTATGTATTTTCCAGAAGAGTTTCCTTTGTTCAGTTTAAGTCAAAAATAATTTTTTTCACATTTTTAGCATGAAAATGAAACTTTGGTGATGCAGTCAAAAACTGATAACTGAGTTAAGTTCAGATTCTGATATGATATAAAAATGTCAAACCAGTACTGACCGTACATTACAAATTTTTACTTTGAGGGTTGTCTTCAAGGGTTGTCCCTCACCCAAGTAGCAACTAATTCTGCTGTTTTGAACATAGTATTTATAAGAAAGTCATGAGCCATATTTCTGTTCCACCACAAATTCCTAAAAATATACAATTGATGGGTGTAATTTGTATAGATTTTTAATATGTGTATTATCATTGACCAATATTAAAACAGGAGCCCAAACAAAATGTTGGAATGCCAACGGGGACACTCTGTTTACTTGGAAAAGGCATAAACAAACATAACAGGTACTCAGTTGTGCTAGGACTAATGAAAGGTACAATAAGCTGTTGGCTAAAGTAAAGTTGATGTAAGATGTAGTCAAGGTTTAGGGTTGGAGCTCCACCTTGCAGGTTGCTAATCTCCCAAATAAGACGCCTCCTTCCAGGAGTGCCATACTTTCATAACGTCTGGACCAGATAGGGCGGGGACAGTTGTCCTCATTGGCTGTCTTGTAATATCTGTGGGTGGGAATGGAGACAAGGTGATTGGCAATTATGCTTCCTGGTGTCTTGGGGTGGTAATCCTTAACTTTCATGAGCCCAGAAGGCCGGCCCTCTGACATGCATGCATGACAGTATACAATAGTACAAGATGAGCTATCACTTTGTGTCTCTAATTTCTTGGATATTATAATTTCCTGATTGCAGCCACTTGCCTATTCCTTATTTGTCCTATTCAGGTCTTGAAGAGGTTGAGCAGAATCCAACAGACCAAAGCCTCAATGGAATTTAATTTAATAGCAGTGCCACTGATGATACATAAATACAATTCACTGATGCCAGCTGACCAGATCATTGAAGTAATTAAAAAGGCTAATACGATAGTGGGTAACATGATATGATGCGTCATATTAGGTGTAATAAGCACATGTCTGGCCATACCCATAGCAATTGATGCATTTGTGGACTACAGACTACTATTCATTCTGGGTGTACACCCAGGAACTTGTATCAGCAAGGGACCTTTTTACCACACACCCGCCCACGCATTCGATTAAACAATGGAGTATCCAACCACCAGTGGTGGGCCGTCAGGGCCTGCAAGGCCTTCTCTGCTGGCCTAAAAAAATATCTGAATCACAAACTGATGTTAGTTATATTTTGTCCATGAATACTTATTAAATAATTCCAAATAGTCTGTCCGGTTCCTTTCATAGCTTTTCCGATGGTTGTGTTGCTTCCAGACATGTATTTTCGTATTAAAGCATTTAACCAATCACATTTCAGCCATCATTTGTTGCCAGGCAGGGTCAAAGTCAATGAAGTCTGCCCGGAGGCCTTCACAATCCATTCTGCAGGCCCTCTAACACAAAATAAATGTCGATTAAACTGTTGTTTCAACCAATCAGATTTTGAGTTGGTGTTACTAGGGCCCTCTAGCAGGTGTACGGCAACGTCACCATATTCAGACCCGTTGATTGGATAGGATGGTGTAAGTATGCCATGGATGATTTTACAGGAAAATCTCCCACTGATCTCCTTGACTTCCTTCATCAGAAAAATCTGAATGAAAGTATGGGGCAGCTGTACACATTGGTATGTTTGACAGTGACCATTCCCGTGTCCACTGCTTCTGTCGAGCGGACATTTTCAGCCCTAAAGCGAATTAAAACTTATGCCAGAAATACGACAAGGCAGGTTCGACTTTCAGCATTAGCTTCGATGGCGATAGAAAGGGACTTTGTGATGGAACTGAAGCGCACGGATAATCTGTTTTTGAGGAAAGAGAGGAGGATGGATTTTGTTTACAAATACTCCGAATTTTTGGTGAGTAGAATGTTGCGATTTTCCTAAATAATATTGCAAGTTTGAGTTATTATTGATGTTTATGTGTGTTGCAGCTGTAGCTGCAGTAGAAAGGAACTTGTTCACCCCTGGTTTGTCTATTCAATAAAGGCATTTATTGTGGCTACAGGAGTTATCTATCTGCGATGCAACGGCTCTTTATACTGTATTTCTGCATATTAAGATGGTTTTTATAACCATAAATTAGTTTTTGAGGGGCGGGTTGATTCAGACGGAGCACTACTGAAGGCCTAGGTGTGAAATGCACGGTCCTTTATCTATCTGCGATGCAACGGCTCTTTATACTGTATTTCTGCATATTAAGATGGTTTTTATAACCATAAATTAGTTTTTGAGGGGCGGGTTGATTCAGACGGAGCACTACTGAAGGCCTAGGTGTGAAATGCACGGTCCGCCATTGTCACCCACCCATATGACCAAGGGAGTTTGGGGGTTTTGATCAAGTGATTGAGTGTCTGAACTCAACAGTGAAAAATATTGTGCTGTATTAAACAACTGGCTGTCTGCGCTCTTCATTTTTAAAGTATGACCAACTCTCTGTTAAGAAGGTAAATCACCCAGGGACTTGTCGGGAACTTAATCTAGCCTTGCAGTGAGTATCGTATGCATGAGAATGGGCAATTTAATTTAACATGGAATGCCAGCCTCTATTCACCTACTATAATTTTTGCAGAATATTAGGAAGTCAGAATATGAAAGTTACCAAAGTACTACCATTTTACATGTGTCAGAAACTACAGTTCCCGCTGCAGAAAAACATTTGCATTGAAATTTACCCTTTACCAACTTCTGTTGAGACCTGATCTTCTAGTTTAAAAATATCAACTAGATACCGTTTTTACTGTTAACATTTTTGTCATTCCACCTCTTAACCTTCATTTCCTTTGGATTCAGGATTAATCTACTTCCATCCTTTAGTGTAGCTCATAGGGAAGATATAATAACACAAGTATGTTTAATGGCAACTGAAATTTTAAACTACATTATTAATTAAGGAAATGGGGCAAGAGTAACTTGATTTAAAACAATCTCAAAAATTTAAGTACACAGAGAATTGTATCTGTAGATTAAAGTGGCACCTCAATTTCTGAAATCCTGTGGGATGTGATAGGTGAATAAGAAGTGACGAGTTTTTTCAGCAACAGCTTTACCTTTATAAGTTCAGAATGCTGCATTTATTTTGTTCCAGGGGCACATATTTTAATGGGTAATGTCACTGTATTTGTATTTTCTTCTGTTTTCTCTTAAGTTCAATATGTACAGAATATACATTTCATATACATATATATGGGACATTTTTGTGAATGCATGTTGTGAATAGAAAATAAGTTTAGAAATTAAATTTCACAGTCCTTTTGAAAATAACTGAGAAGGTAAGGAATAGCAGTTAATTACCTCAATCTACCTACCTTTGTTCTCAAGTGATTTTGGAAAAGCAAAAATAGAAAATTTTTACTTTCTAGCACTTCATCCTCTGCTCAGAATTTATATGTACAGTACACATACATATTATACTTTAATAGACTAATCTGTATTCTGTGAAAGACAGAAGGGCCTTCAGCACATTGTGTGGTAGGGTAAAGATGACATTAACTATCTGAATATTCTATTTAAGTCTGCATTTACTGACTGTAACAGTATATATTCTTCCATTATAAGGGATTATTATCTTAACAAATTGCTTTGGAAGTATTTTTGAAAGCCTGCTTGGTGCCAGAGGGCTTTAGACATGGGGGTTCAAGTTACATTGGGGAAGCTCAAATATCCACCTTTACTCAAAATAATATCTTTACTCTGGGTCTTTTAAATTGAGCTTTACTTAGAAAAAAAAGTTCAATAGACAAGGACAACAGAAGGTAGAACTATATGACAACCTCATGTTTTTTTTTGGATGTCTCCTTATAATAAAGGGTTGTTGGAATCTGAAATGAGCTACGTAATTATATGGTTAAAGTGGAAGTTTTGAAAACTTTTCAAAAGTATTTCGATGGGATATTTGGTTAACTATCATTGACTAAACAATGGTGGTCTCTAAATATAAAAAGTTCTCTGTTTCATATTATATGAGTTGTTTTCAAGATACTTGTTCACATCATATTAAAGGAATTTTGTTATTCAGTGTTTGCACTTTGCATACCATCACAAAGTTATTTCCAAATTAAATGTAATACATTTTACGGCAACTTAACAGAGTGCAATATTGTTTAACTCTAATGCATGATAAATTGCAGTCTTGCATCACAAATGCATTTATATTAGAAAGAGTCACAAAAAGCAGACACAAGAGCCAAAAAAAGGTTTAGGGCAGCCACCCGTATAATATTGCAGCTTTAAATGCCAGAAAAGGAAGTAAAGTCATCAAGGGCAGAAGCAGAAGGGTTCTATAGGTTCAGACCCAGATATGACTTCATCAAAAGGGCCAGAACAGGAAGTCTCTTGAGTCATGGGTTCTTTGCTGGAAGTGATGTCATCCAAGGGTCCAGAACCGGAAGTGACGTCATTAGGGCCAGGCGGAATTTCCCATGAATGGTCTGCAGGAAAGTGAGAAAAAAGGTCCGTGCACTCCGCCACCCCCTGGTCTGGCATAGAATTACTCTTATTTAGACCCTTTAGCTGCCTCCCATGCGCATGTGTGTGACAAAAGGTACAAAACTGGGTTGGTGGGGAGCTAGTATTAGCTACAATCAGTGTGAGGTCAATCATTATTGAATAAAGTAAATCCACGTGTTGAGTGAATTTATCAAGTGGTGAAATACAGAAACTAAAAGCAGGATTTTTATAAACAGTTTAAATTGATTAAGCATCCTGATCAGACTGCAGAAGGTTCCATAGAGCAGGAGCAGGAATTTCTAATTGAGTTTTGTTAAGTTAGCTGTACAATTTCAAGGAAAAGTCTTACGGTACAGAAACTACCTGTAGTCCTGTCATTAAACTGTAATATGTTTGAGTCAAAAAAGTAACAGAAGCATTTCAGACACCTTTCAGTCTCAATACTTTTTGCAGGATAACTGTGAAAAGGAGAAGGCAACAATGAGGAAAAACAGAAGACATGCAATACATATATACCAGTAATGGTGTTCTGCATGATAACGTGCAGTGAATACACTTGATTTGACCATACTCCGCGCCCATATGCATATGCTGCACAGCCACCCTGCTGCTGAAGGTTTATTCTACAATAAAATAAAATAAATATAAAAAGAGTAATAATTCCAAATCTCTTTGCTTTTAATATAATGCTGTGGTGCAGAGTCTCAGCATAGTATATGTGTACCAAATTTCAGGCTACAGGTTATTTGATTTTTGACCTTGACCTTCCTGGGTTAATCTTTGACCTTGGAGGTCAATCATCACCGCAAAAGCGGACAGTGGAGGTCATGTAGTATATGTGTACCAAATTTCACGTCAATTTAAAATCATGGACAGACAAATGGACAGCCACGGTACCGTATTATAAAAGACTGCTACAGTCTGAATCTGATGATGTTTTTGACGAAGTGCTAGAAATGAGTTGTGATTGCATTCCAGTTTTAGCTCAAAGTTATGATATGACACTGGTTACATAGGTTAAAAGTGAAAGCATGCAGAAGCAGAGGTTGTAAGAAATCTGTCTATGCACAAGAAGCAATTAAACTTTTTTAGTGTTCAATTGCAAAACATTAGCAGACATCCAGTGATGCCCTGCAAACCCATCCCCACATCCCTCAGCAGATGGTGCTATGGTACGAAAATGAAATAAGCAGTAAACTCACATCATTAATTTGATTAACTGTTGCAATGTTTATAGCAATCTTGACTTAGTTCACCTAATTACATTTTTTCAATGTTTAACGATTCATTGCTAGTGATGATTGAGCACAGCGGAGTTTGCTTTACCGTGAGTTTGGTGAAATCATTGAAATTTTTACGATATTTGCCGAACTTGTTGAAATGCATTAAAGTCAATGGGGAAGGAGAAATTGAACTAGTTTTGAGTGGATTTTAATGGTGCAATGGACTTTTAGGGAAGGGAAAAGTCCGCCAACTATTCTGGACCATTTATTATTATCAAATACGTGAGATGAGCTTTGAAGTGTCAGTGCTATCCATCGGCCACTGTGCCTCAAACAACGAAAGACACAGAGGGAGCAAATACCACAAACAAAATGCAATAAGCAGCCACAAACTAGCAATACGTAAACAAAATCTAGATCATTGCACTCGCAGAGTTCCATTCTTGGTGCACACATTGGCTATGCCACAAAGCAGCAGCATGGGACTGGCTCATTCCATTGTTGAAGTTGCAGCTGCGGGCACTTCTTTGTAGTTTTGCATGTATCTGTGTAGATGCTTTTCACTTTTTGTTACCATTAAGAAGAATGAAACACCTTGTATATAGCAATAAATCCTTTGTTTTTATTATTTCACAGTGTGTCCTGTGTTTTTTGATGAGGGGAGGGCGAGCGGGAGGGCTCCTTTAAGGTTAGTTTAGTATTGGCTACAGCACATGACCAGTTACATATGCAAATTATCCTTATGGAGCTGAGCTTCAGACTGCACATAAATCAGTATTACATATCCGGTTACAGGTATCCATGGATGTACGTCTTAACTAGTAACATCAGATTGTACTTACTGTATGTCCATGGTCTGTAGCTGGTGTCTTATTTTATTTTTGCCCTAATGTACCACATATATTTCAAAGAAAACTGATTGCACTGACAGACTATAAGGGTACAGTACATATCTAACATATAATACAGATATGTATTTAACTGTTATGAAAAACAGATATGTTACAGCTATATACTGTATGTACTCCTTATTATTATATGTTAATGTGTACTTTCTCTGTTTACTAAGAAAAAAAACACTGTAGTGTCCTGGGGACCCACTGTGGCTGCAGGTTTCTGCTCCAACCAGCTTCTGTTTTTAATTGAACTCCTGGGCTAACTAAGTGAACTGTTATTTCACAGATCCTGTGTTTTGGGAACAATATAGAAATCAGAAAACTAAGTTTGGTTAAAGAAATATATATATATATATATATATATATATATATATATATATATATATATATATATATATATATATATATTTGCAGTTGGAGATCCACAAAGGGAGAAAAAACGAATCACGTATCATAAAATAGTTTTATTCCTGAGCTTTCAACCCCTGTCAGGGGTCTTCATCAGAGGATAATGCTTAGACTTACAAGAATCAAAGGCAATATATAGCAACACATTCAGTGGGGGGTGGGTGGAGGTGACAATATATATATATATTGTGAGAACAGGTCCGAACACCATCAGACAGACACCAGCACTTTATAAAACACGTTTATTTTAAGTAATAAAGTCCACACAGCACATAGTGCTCCCGCACCAAACACCCCTAACACGGGCCTTCTCCGCAATGTCCTTAGACCGCCTTTCCTCTGCTCCCGGGAGCTTCGTCCTGCTCCCGCTCCTGACTCTAGCTTCCTGATTGTAGGAAGGCGGCCCCTTTTATTTCCACCCGGATGTGCTCCAGGTGCTTGATGACGTCCTTCTGGAACGAAAACCTGCAGCCACAGTGTGTCCCCAAGACTGAGTTTGTAAGTGTTTAAATTTTTGCCAACAGTCTTATAGCCTAATGTGTATTTTACAATTATTTTTTGCTTTTTTTATTCAAACAATGACCCTTAAAGTGACATGTAAAAGAACTCTGGATTTCTGCAGCCTGGCGCTACAGCACATTGTAAAATAAAAAGGCCCCCAATTATAACATGACAGTTTTTCATATCAGTTGTAAAAAACACATTAGGAATTAGCCTTAAAAAATCAATTTTGGATTGATGTCTGTTTTAGCTTTTACACAGTTGATTTTACTTTTGTGTAAGTTATGCATTATTTTAAAAATATTAAAAAAATCAATAATGGTCACAAAAAATATATAGGCTGTCACAAATTTTGCAAGTAGTTTTTTTATACATTGGTGCAGATTTTATGTGTATTTGTTTTCCCTGATTTTGGATCTTTATTGTTTTTTGAGAGCTATTTTTGACTTTTATAAGAAACAGGGGGCATTTCTCGAAAAAAGGTAACACTTGTAAACAAATTGTTGGGAATATGTGAATTTTTCCGTAGTTGGGTTTAATAAAATTGCTATATTCGTTTCAGAGATATGAAGTCTAAAAATCTGAATTTCAAATGTCGAGCTAAACTTTACCTCAGGGGAGCTCCTGAGGTCTGCAGTTAGACCTTAAATTAAATTTTCTTTCTCTCCTGAACTATTAGTCTGTTTCTAGGTTGCATAGGAAGACCTTTGGACACAGCAGTACTCTACCCATACCTTTGTTCATGTGTGTGAATGTGCAGCCTGAACTTTTCAGTTCTGACATGACGTTTTAAGGCCAGAGTTTTAAGCAACCCATTTTTGTGAAATTTAAAGGGTGCATGAACTTGTATATCACGCTGTTTTGCCGTAGTTTCCATTATCATGAATCACATGTATTAACTTGCTTAAAATAAAATTTAGCACTTTAGCACTCATTGAACAAAAAACGCTTTCGAGATATCTTAATTCTGTCATTCGGTGGCAGTACCAAATAAGGCATTGTTCAGCTGACATTTTATTATTACTGGTACTGGTAGCCTAATATATTATGAAACACAATGCCTTCCTGAGCCATCCTTCAACATCGCTGCCACCACCCCAGTCATTGACTTGGGGTCAGAGGCAACAAAATTATCAAGGACCTTCCCAAAATTGTGAGCCAATGCAAGTAAGATTCCAGTTTAATGGATTTAAGCGGCAGAGTGGGTCTTGCAAGTTATGTTCATTAAATGCTTGATACTATCTTTTTCTCATTCTCTGCTCCAATAACTCGCTGCATGGTTTCTCAGTGCGGTGGGTTGGCACGTTGCCCGGGATTGGTTCCTGCCTTGTGCCCTGTGTTGGCTGGGATTGGCTCCAGCAGACCCCCGTGACCCTGTGTTCGGATTCAGCGGGTTGGAGAATGGATGGATGGATGGTTTCTCAGGCTGATTTCATTGATTGTGTGTAAAAATACAGAAGGAAACAATAAGAGAGGTTGGGTTTCGAGCTTTATGTCCGGTGTTGAGGTACAGTAAAATATAGAAAAGATGATGATTTTCTTCAGCATGTCACAGTACCAGCAGGTTGAAAGTGTCTCTGACAAAGGTCTCGTCTAAAAATGACAACCTCTTCCCGTTGGTGCCACATTTTTATGATGAAATGGAAGCAGAAGTGGTGAGGCAGTTGGCATCCTTGGCAGAAGTGATGTGTTCAGTCCTTTGGATGATTCTCCTCCAGTCTAAGGCAAATGCAAACTGGGTTAGTTTGCCATATAATGAGATCATTGTAGCAGACAGCTGGATGTCTTCAACATATGAGAAGAACATGATGTTATGGTAGTGATTCAAATATCCCAGTGAATACTGAACAGAAGTGGACAGAGTAGAACAAGAGAGAGGGTATAAATGATTTAGTGTCAAAGCAAAGGTTTAAGAAGAGTTACATGGTGAGAGGTAGGTAGAGTGGCTTGAGTTGAAAAATTGTACAGTGGTGCCTCATACTTTAAACTTAATTCATGTCAGGAGGCCATTTGAAATATGAATTGTTTGAAGTCCAATTCAGTTTCCCCATTAGAAATAACAGAAAGTGAATTAATCCATTCCCAGACCCTAAACAATACCCATTTTGATAAACTTAAAAAGCAAATACATATAATTTAAGATACAAATAACATAATTAAATGATCTAAATAATACTTTAAAACATGAAAACAATAAATAAAATATGTAAATACTGTATAATAAGATGAAAGTCACATTTACTGTATCTTCATGTTTCGCGATAAGCTTCTTTTTCACCTCAATTGTCGATACGTCAACCTTTCTCTTAGGCTTCGTTGCTTCCACACTCTTCTTGGATTCCATGGTTAATAGTTAGGGGTTATATATAGAACCAAACACACCAAAAATAAAACGATAAAAAACACTGAAAACACATCAGCATA
>NC_041398.2:160363087-160418087 GCF_900747795.2 Erpetoichthys calabaricus | reverse complement strand
TTTGCCTTT
Source organism: Erpetoichthys calabaricus (assembly GCF_900747795.2). NCBI lineage: Eukaryota > Metazoa > Chordata > Cladistia > Polypteriformes > Polypteridae > Erpetoichthys > Erpetoichthys calabaricus. Next base: position 160,418,078 of record NC_041398.2, on the reverse strand, counting down.
TATTAGTACAGATAACAAAATGTAGACATGAACTGTATAATGTGTGAAGGCTGATTGCCAAATATCAAATAAACACTTTCTCAAAAGGTGCAAATAAAATTTAATTGTAATCAGTGACCGCATTTTTTTTTTCTATCTTGCCAAATCTCTACATTTTGGTGCATGGTGGTGTTTCTTTTGTACTCCAGGACATGCAGAGGAGAGAATAGTACAGAGAGGTCAGTTCCGTGCTATATACAATTATCAAATTCAGATGTTAACAGTTCCCACACACCCAAGGACTGTCCTTCCTACATTTATGGCGTGTACCTGTTGCAATGTACACACTTCTCTCTATGTTGTGGTTAATATTACACTGAAGAGGTACACGACACTGACTGAGTTGGCTTTCCTGGGGGAAGCGGCTGTCTTGGAACAGAAGCTTGTCGATGTTGCATCCTCTTTTGCTTTATCTATCGCCTTTTCTTGTAAGAACAGACGACGAAGTTCCTTTGCAAGGTAAGCAAAGAACACTCTTCTTTTCTCAGTGGCCCCCGTGCATGCCTTGTACAGTGTATATGCGTTGATCGCCGCCAAGTCAAGCGTGTTATAGCACAAGCAACCAGCCACCCGAGTGCACCTATTTGCACTGAATAAGCTCACGCCTTCTGGTGCACGATGTCAACGCAGCACCGGGCAATAAAGAAAGAGACAAATACATGTGACATTTTGAAGAAATCATTTTATGACCTGAATAGTACCAATTAGAAAACATTGTTGCAATAATGCAATATTATTTGAAAACGAACAGCTTCAGATCGGGTGTGAATTTATACTTGCGCTGTTATGTTAGAGTCAGATCAGAAGGGGGTGTGGTAAGTAAGAGCGTGAACGTGACTGAGAGAATAAAACTGATAAAAAGCTAACTTTTAGAAATGCCATACATTTATTTGCCGGGGAGCTGATTTCGAACTCACGACGACGATTATAAATCGGCAGTTCTAACCACAGAACCATGGAAGCTCTCACATTTTATTTGCACCTTTTGTTAAAGTGTTTATTTGATATTTGGCCATCAGCCTTCACACATTAAACAGTTCATGTCTACATTTTATTTATTACTAAAACATGAAAAACGTTTCTGTTTTAACGATGTGTTTACATAGATTGTTGTAGACGCAAAAGACACATCAAATTATTTCCCCATACAATTCTGGGTAGCTCACTCCCAGATAATCAATCAAGGCAGGAACTGGGAGAACTTCTTGCGTGTTCTAAGGTGGTGGGGGGATGGTATAGCAGGCTGCTTGCTGCTTGGTCTTATCAACACATTTAGAAGACAAAAGATGCTGACGGAGAGGTGCGAATGGATTTAAGGTGGGCCGGATTTACGAGTTTTTTCGTTGGCTCTGGTAATTCTAGTGTTAATGGCTCAAACCTTTATCATAGCGAATACAAAAATAACACAGCTTTAAAGCTTAAGCTCATAAGAGTAACAGACTTAGCACAGTAAGCAATGTAGCTGGTTTCTTTCCATATTACACCTACATCACAAGCTAGGTGCACCCTGAACAAGGGTTCAGATTCACCTTTTACAGAATAGGAATATAAGTAACAAACTGGTCAAGTTTTCAAATGATATCACAATAGGTGGATTGGCAGATTATCTGGAATCAGCTGAATGATTACAGAGGGATTTAGACAGCATTCAGGTCTGAGAAGATTTGTGGCAGATGAAATTTAACATCAGTAAATGTAAAGTATTACACATAAGAAGTAAAAATGTTAGGTTTGAATACACAATGGAAGGTCTGAAAAATTGATAGTACACCTTATGTGAAGTATTTAAGAGTCGTAGTGGACATGACACTATCATCTGCCAGACCGCGTTTAGAGGCCATTAAGAAGGCTAACAGAATGTTTTGGTTATATAGCTCAATGTGTAGAGTACAAGTCCAAGGAGGTTATGCTCAAGCTTTATAACGCACTGTTGAGGCCTCATCTGGAGTACTGCATACAGTTTTGGTCTCCTTGCTACAAAAAGGGTATAGCAGCGTTAGAAGAAGTCCAGAGAAGAGTGATTAGTACAGTGGATCAAGACGGTTATTTTAAAATGAGTTAATCAAAAATATGGGGACAAAGAAACCTGTAAGGGAAAATTTTACTCAGACATTAGGAAGTTTTTCTTTACACAGAGAACCACAGACACATGGAAAAAGCTACCAAATAGTGTAGTAGACAGTACGACTTTAGGGACTTTTAAAACTAGATGATGTTCTGTTAGAAGAATTCAGTGGCTAGGACTGGGAAGCTTTGTTGGGCTGAAAGGCCCGTGCTAGTCTAGATTGTTCTAATGAAAAAAAAAATGTTCATAATATGTTTATTAAGAAGATACAAGGCTAAGATGCTTAACACATTTACAAATAAAACAGACAAACTTCACTTTAAAGCTAACCAGCCTGTTTACTAAGCAACAATTTCAAATTCTTCTTTATTTGTTCTTTTTCTAATTAAAAATGTGAGATGCTGTACTAACCACAAGCTTAGTCATCATCCATAATCAGACAAGCAGTGTTCATTTTAATTAAAGGACAAATTAAAAAGGCCTGAATACATTAAAGCAGCTTTTCTTGCCATTTGTCTAATTTCACAGAGTGATTTCTTCTATTCTGTTTTCTCAGTTTATTACTTCACTTTCTTTCTAAAAGTCAACATTCCAATCTTCCATCTCTGGTAAAGTCTGACTGTCCTACAACTGGACTGTCCTATAACTGTTCATTGGCTACAGAAGGTTCTTGCAACAATAAACACAAGTGTACAGGTTCATCTACTGTAAAATCTGGTGTAAAGGAGTACTAAAATTACCATAGAAAAGCAGATGCTGATAAAAAAAATTTTTTTGAGTTTGGCAGCTGATCAACTGCAGCATCACTAGAACAACTTGTTTTACCAGCAGTATAATACTAAAATTCAGTTTTGATACACTGAAACCTGCCGCTGACACATACCCAGAGTTGCAACCATTTCTAAATTTGCGGACATTCTGTTGAAAAACATACTAAATTCACCTTGTCCATTTAAAAAACAAAACAAAAAAAAAATGACTGTCTGTAAATAGCTACCTCACTTTCAATGAATCTGCGTTGCTTTCTAAATCTGTGATGTCAAATTCTGGAATATTTTCAGCAGACAGATTAGCTATTTTGGTAAGTTTAATTAAATATGAGAGCAGTGTTTCCATTAAGGTAACACACTCATTACTCATCATATAATGCAGTGATAGTACAGGAGATCTTGTCGAAGTTAGTAAACTGTGGTAAAACTGAGACTAAAAAAAAGTAATTGACATTTTATAATTGGATCATACAGTTTCTGAGATATCTGATCAGCAGTAAATAATCAGTCTTTTTCATCTGATGAGTTAAAGCAACTTATCACGGCATTATACTGATTAAGGATCATTTGCACACACTCAAGATAACTGAGCCATCTAGTGGAGCAAGTCTTCAGTATTTTAAGTTCGTCAGCCTCTGTGAAAGCCTGGAACTCTCTGTAAAACTGCATTCGCCTGCATTTGTTTGAAAAGTGGCTGAATACAGTATATCAATGCAGAGCTGCTCTAATGTTTTGTGCAAAGCTTTACATGAATCACATGAGCAGAGTGCTGTAATGTGACAACAAGCAGTGAATGAGAAACACTGGGTTGCATAGCCTTGAATCACAAAATTACACAGTTTTTCATCCAATCATCACAATAGCTCCATCAGTTCCAATTGCAATTACGTTTATTAGTTCAAAGCCATCTTCCTGAAACAGCTCAATATCACATTGAAAATGGTTTTGGAGTCAGCTTTTTCTATATCTACCATACAATAAAAGCAATATTGCACTTCACCTTGTTTATGGTCAAAAGAATTCGCAACCATTGCAAGTTTCTATTATGTATTAATATCCATACATTAATCTAACAAAAGAGTAAACAGCTGTTTTTCTGAGTTGTTTTGCTAAATCCAGTTTCAGTTCTTTGCCTATATACATATATACACACACATGGTTTTACGGACAAGGTGAATACTTTTATTTATGAACTGTCCGTTAATTTACAAACAGTTTGCAACCCTTGCAGGGAAGCAGGAGCCTACCACATGCAAGTACCAGGCAGAAGGCAGGAAAATCCCTTGACAGGGCACCACCATCTCACACACACATATGTCCTGGGTCCAGTTCAGTTTTGCTATTTAACCTAACCTGTGGAATGAAACCCATGCGCATATGGGGAGAACATTCAATCTCAATGCCGGAAGCAACAGAGACAGCGATACTTGTTGAAGACTGTTCATGTATTAAAGTTATTAACATTGTTGTATGTCATTTGAGACAATTTGCCAACTATCTCTCCCACACCTACCCGCATAAACACATATTGCCATAATGCCTTTACTTGCTAAAACCCGCAACCTTTGAAAATCAAAATATTGTTACCCTATTTTGAAGAAACATGAAAAGAGAAAAAAAGTCTGCAATTACATATTTTCATGTGCATTGTTATGGGATAGTCTTGCAAAGAGGCTCCTGTCTTGTGTTGACATGTACAAGAGTTTGTTGTCAATGATGTTGAACAGTGAAATGTTGGGCATAGTGAGTATCAAAGAGCATGAAGGGGTTCCCAACAGAGTCTGGACCACACTGCAATACATGAAAAAAATTGAAAAATGGGTCTACAGCAGTATCCACGGACATATCAATGTAAGCTGTTAAATTTGCAGATGTCTTTTCCTGTAAACAATCTGAAGTTAGCATATATCCCATTATTCATCCATCCATCTTCATAATCTGCTTTTTCATGGAATGATCTTGGGGAAGCAGGCACCTATCCCAGTAAGCACCAGGCGCAAGACTGGAACAATCTGTGGACAGAATGCAAGCCAAATGAAAGGTGATCACACACCAATTTAGCATCTATAATTTAAAATCTCCAATTTAATTTCTCTAATTTAAAACCTTACCGTCACATCTTTGGACTGCAGGAGAAAACACAGAGAATACGCTCTTCTTGTGCATTGACACTGCATTCTAATTTTTATGTGGTTCTCTTAGAGACCATTCTCCAAGTCCACACGTTTGTGAAGTGAAAAAAAAAAAAAAAAAAAAAAACCTCTGAAATGAATCAACCTAAAGCATTCCCACCTCTATGCCTTTACATACACATGTATTCATAGCTGAACAATCTTAATCTAATGAAGAGTTTGAAAGAGCCAAGTTTACATGAGAAAAGAACAAGCACTGCCTGGGACAAGATGTGAAGTGGTTTGATACAAAGCAGCACTTTGACAATTTCAAAAGGCGAGGTAGAAGTTCAATCGTCTATGTTAATGTCTATGTTCTAGTGAGGAAAGACATTACAAGCATTAGAACCGGCATGTCAATGGGTTCTCTTTTTTTTTTTTTGCATTTAGTACTCATCTAAAAGTTTTGAGTTTTTTAGTAATAAATTTTCCGCTTTCAAATCTCTCTTCACTCCCTGTGTTACATGAGTGAAAGAAAAATTCAAACATGTAAACTAGATTCATTTGGGGTTTCGATTTATTTAGATTACTAGCCTAAGAAGTAGTTTACAGTAATGACAACAATGCAATTTTAATTGTACCAAGACATCCTTCTAAACATAAACATAGAAGCTTAATTTAGGTAACTGAAATAAACTGACTGGACTAATACAATCACAAAAAACTGAATGGAATTGAAGTATAAAATCTATATATATAATTCACTAAGCCGACAGAACAAGCAAGACAACCATGGGATACACACAGCATAGCCGACAGAACAAGCAAGAAAACCATGGGATACGCATGGCATAGCCACGCCCGCCAACGCTAAGACCATGGTATACGATGACAACTCAAAGAGCCCTGCCCACCAACAATTCACAAAGCAGCCGACCATGGCACACGCCCGACAACAATTCGAGCGAGAGCGAAAGCATTTGCCAAGAATGTTTTCATTAATCAAGAGCGAAAGTCGGAGGTTTGAAGACGGTCACATACTGTCATAGTTCCAACCATAAACGATGCCGACAGGCGATCCGGCAGCTTCATTCCCATGACCTGCCAGGCGGCCAACCGGGTAACCAAAGTCTAGGGATGCACGATAATATCGGATTTATATTTGTATCGGCAGATAATGGGTTAAAATAATTTTATCGGCATCGGACCGATGACTAAATTGGACCGATAATTAGAACCGATATTGATGACACATTCACTGTGTTCCGGATGTGCCGGACGTTTAGGCAAGGCTGGGATACTGTGCGAAAATGTCTGCGGTGTGGAAGTTTTTCAAAGTGAGTGAGAGTGACATAAAACATGCCATTTGCAACACTTGTTCGACTAATGTTTTGCGTGGAGGGACCAAAGTGCGAAATTTCAATACCACCAACTTAATTACACACTCGAAGACACGCCTTCCCGACAAATATACAGAATTCCTCAGAGCAAAAGAGGAGAATCCTGCGCCACCGCGCACAAAATCAAAAACTGCAGTTGCTCAACGTGTTGATCAGTTACTTGAAAAATCAAAGAAATTTGATAAAGATAACCCTAAAGCTCAAACAATTACTGCAAAGGTGATGGAATTTATTGCTCTGGACGATCACCAATTTTCTGTTGTACAAGATACAGGATTTTGAAGGCTGCTTGAGTATCTCGAGCCCCGTTACCAGATACCCAGTCGCCGTTATTTTTCGGACATAGCGCTTCCAGAGTTGCATAAGATTGTGGAAAGTCATGTGCACACACTCCTTGCTGAAGATGTCACAGCCATAAGCTTTACCACTGATATATGGACATCTGATATGCGTGCTATTAGTATGCTTAGTTTAACTGCTCAGTGGATCGACCGCAAGTTTGAATTGCAGAAAGCAATCTTGCACGCCCAAGAATGCTCTGGATCACACACGGGTGCTGCACTCTCTGTAGCGTTTAAAAGAATGTTTGAAACATGGAAAATACCCAAAGAGAATGTTCATGTAGTATTACGAGACAATGCACACAACATTGCAAAGGCTATGGAGGAATGCGGGATCCCAAGTTTGCCATGTATGGCTCATACTTTACAGCTTGCCGTGAACGATGGCGTACTATCCCAGCGCAGTGTCTCTGATACAATAGCGATCGGCAGAAAAATAGTCGGTCACTTTAAGCATTCACAATTAGCCAACTCGCGTCTCTCAAAACTACACAAACTGAACTTGATATGCAGCCGAAAATGCTTCAGCAAGATGTTTCGACTAGATGGAGCAGCACATTCTATATGCTGCAAAGCTTGCTGGAGCTGAAAAGAGCGCGTGGGGCTTATGCCTCCGATTTTGAGTTACCTGTAACTTTAACGCCTAATCAGTGGGGTTTGATCGAGAACATAATCACACTCCTTGCTCCATTTGAACAACTGACAAAAGAAATTTGCCAGTCTGAAGCCTTGGCTTCTAACGTTATTCCCTCAGTTAATGCCTTAAAACGACTGTTGACTAAAAGTGCTCATACTGACTTCGGAGTCAAAACCAGTAAAAGCACTCTCTTGGAGGCTGTAAACAATCGTTTCATTGAGATTTACAAAGAATCTATGTACTGTGTTGCCACTATTGTAGACCCGAGACACAAAGACCGCTATTTCGATGCAGATGTAAAATCACTGGCATTCAAAATGTTGCAAGCTCAGGTGGAACTTGCATCGAACGAAATGCAGACGACTGAATCACAGACAGATGGTCCACAACAGAAAAGGGCCAAGAGAAATGACAAAGTGGCTTGCACGCTCTTCGAAATGTACAACGAAATTCTTGAAGAAAACACATTGATGCCTCGGGAAAACAGCCAGATGACAACAGAGGTGAGTTAAAAAAAAAGCTCTGTGGAGATCTTTACAACATTGTTTTAAGTAAATAACATGGGCTGTCGGATATAATATCACTATTCTAACATAATTCGAATGTATACAAAATCTTGGAAGGCAAGAAAGAAGAACGACAATCGAATGTAAAAAGAGCGGTTGTTGGTTTTACCTCGCACTAACTTTGGCTTCATGTTACTTAAGATGTGCTGGACACTTTTGTGGGATTTTACAGATCTTTTTTTGCACGTAACTTTTTAGGATCAGTCTATGCGTGTTTCTAAATTGTTAACCCATATTGTTATTAGTCATTAGTTAAACGGTCGGCATCTTCTGTGTTAAACACAACCATTTTAAAGATTGCTAGTTTTCATCAAGCGACTGAGCCAACTATAGCCTATGCTTCTTTGCTTCATATTTTTGTTCGGTGCGTGTTAACTAAATAGTTTCATAAATAAACAAACTCATTTTACATTTTTTTGTTACTTTGAAAAATGCTGTCTGCTAATAATTGATTATAATACACAAAATACTTAAAAGACCTCAACAAAGTAACATTTAATACACTTGTTTCATTTGTAAAACACTTAAAGGGTCACAATGCTTCAGTTTATTTACTGTAAAAAATAGACAAAGGGATATAAGGTCCTCTGGCCTCTAGGAAAAAAAGAAAAAAATGACTGAATTTACTTTGTTTGAGCAATCACTGACAATTTTGTTTGTTTTTCTTTTGAACATTGTCTTTAGAAAGTGCCAGTGCGGTTTGTGTCTTATTTCTCTTTGCGTTGCTTTTTGTGGGACAGCCAATCACATTCATGGAAGACACTGTTTTCACCTGAGTCTCTTAAGCAATAATGAGCAACTTGTAAGCAGATCATGGTCATGCCCAGTGCATCGATCGCGATCGACTGGTAGATCGCGTTGCATTCAAAAAAAAATTTTTTTTTTTAAACGTTAGTCTATCATGTATCCTCCCTATGGCATTTGCCACTTCATTGATATACAGGGCGGCCAGTCTGAGATCTCTTTTCTTCTAACACACTAGTCATCCCGCACGCACAATCAAACGCGCGAGCTACTGCAAAACTCCGGCTGTGATCTAGTTAGCCTTCCAATTTATATCAACTAAAGAAGGGATTTAAAAGAAATTTTGTTTGGGCAGAGTATGGGCTGGATGTGGAATTGGAAGAGGATTTTTTTCTCACAATGTCACAATCAAAGTGCGTTTGTCTGATATGTCAATCTATCATTGCTATTCCAAAGAAGGAAAATGTGGAAAGGCACTTTCGAACTGTTCATAAAAACTATGAAACTGACTTCCTTCCGAAAAGCGATCCGAGAAAGAGAAAGGAGAGGGAACTAAAATCGCCGTTAATCGGACAGCCGTCATTTTTCACATTCAGCCGAAGTCTGGGGCTCATGGACAGTTTTGGAACTTACTCACAGAGAAAAAGTTCCCAAAAATAAGGAAATGTGCTGCCTCCTTGACTGCATTATTCGGCTCTAGTTATTTATGCGAGTCAGCCTTTTCCCATATGAAGATTATTAAATCCAAATACTGTAGTGACCATAAATGTATTGAATTGTTATTGTGCCATAAGGGTTATTCAGTTATGCAAGGTACGACAACATATATTTTATGTATAAAGTATACTCAGTATATATATATATATATATATAATTTTTAATGTAGGTAGATCATTTCGATCTAGTCATTTTAAAAGTAGCTCGCAAGCCGAAAAAGTGTGGGCACCCCTGATCTACAGTGAAAAGCAAAAATATTAATAATAAAATGTTTCAAAAAACAGCAAATACAATACAGACATGCATTCAATTCAAATGCCATATACTTATTTTTATTGTAAGGATTCTAATCTTAATCTGACAGCCCTGGTAAAAGCCAAAATGCAGATCTATCTTTTAGATATGAAAGATGACACAGAATATAATACTGTATATGTATGTATGCTACTTGGCAGGTGCACGGATTTCTTTCTGAAGCACCAATCCCGAGGAATGAAAATCCACTGAAATATTGGAACAACAACTGGAGTCGGTTTCCTACCATTGCCAAAGTAGCACGCAAGTTCCTGTCAGCCCCATGTACTAGCGTGGACAGCGAGAGATTATTCAGTTTGGCTTCTAATGTGATCAACGAAAAGAGAAACAGAATTTCCTGTGACAAGGCAGAGATGCTCTTGTTCGTTAAGAAAAACCTCCCCATCATGCTTAAAAAATAGAAAAGAATGATAAGCCTCCAGAAAAAAAGTTACTTATTTCTTTACTGTTGTACGCTTTTCTGATTTTTAAAATTATAGATTGGTTAGATTTATTCCATCAAAAAGAAAGAAAAAATGTTATGTGGTAAACTATTTAATACTGCAGACTGTAAAACAAAGGATCAGATAGCCAGTCAAATGTGAAGCCATTTTAATGATTGTAAATAATCTGCAAAAGTTGTTATTCTTAAGTTGTATTGCTTATTTCATTGTAATTGTACATTTTACCATTTTTTTCAGTTTTCATTTTTTCAATTATTGTTGAATTTGTTGTATTTGTTCCATCAAAAAGAAAGAGAAAAGTGTTATTTAAAGCAACAACCTGCAGAACTGTTTCCCATATAACCAACAGGTAGCCAGCTAAATGTGGCAGGTATCATTTGTTTTTAATGATTGAATGTGGTGTGCAAAACTGTTATACAAATAAATGTTCACTTTGTCTGTAATTCTTGTCCAGACAGATTAAGTCTCATTTTTCTCTGTATCCTATAAATATGTATATCAGCATCGGTATCGGCAGATAAGTACATAGACATTATCGGATATCGGCATCGGCCCAAAATTCCCATATCGGTGCATCCCTACCAAAGTCTTTGGGTTCCTGGGGGGAGTATGGTTGCAAAGCTGAAACTTAAAGGAATTGACGAAAGGGCACCACCAGGTGTTGAGCCTTTTGCTTAATTTGACAACACGGGAAACCTCACCCGGCCCGGACACGGAGAGGATTAACAGATTGATAGCTCTTTCTCGATTCTGTGAGTGGTGGTGCATGGCCGTTCTTAGTTGGTGGAGCAATTTGTCTGGTTAATTCAGAAAACGAACGAAACTACTGCCTGCTAAATAGTTACGCGACCCAAGAGTGGTCAGCATCCAACTTCTTAGAGGGACAAGTGGCTTTCAGCCACGTGAGATTGAGCATTAACAGGTCTGTGATGCCCTTGGATGTCCGGTACTGCATGCGTGCTACACTGAATGGATCAACGTGTGTCTACCCGGCACCGAGAGATGTGGGTAAGCCGTTGAACCCCATTTGTGCTGGAGGCCGGGGCTTGCAATTGTTCCCCACGAACGAGGAATTCCCAGTAAGTACAGGTCATACGCTTACACTGATTACGTCCCTGCCCGTTGTACACACCACCCCCTCGCTACTACCATGGTCGGGTGACTTGGTGGTTTATATATAGAAAAGCTGCCGGAACCGCAAAGAACAATGAAAAGACAACGTGGCTCAGAGGTGCATGTGGATTGTAGCAGAGACAAAAGCGACTGAGGCGGTATTTGGAAAATGAACAGTCAATGTGACTCACAGGTGCATGTGGACTGTACACAGACGAAAGCAACTCAGGTAAGGAGTTGGGGGCGGGCATATGAGCAGGCAGTGCATACTGAACGATGATTGTATCTTGGTTTGTAGCGTGCATTGTTGCAATGTTACTTTTCTTGGTGGTTTATTAAATTACGGATTTTTCAAATATTCATTTTTTTCCCTATGCTTAAAAATCATTAAAAAAGCTGCGTGATTATGCAGCGTATGCTACGCCGCGGGTTGGCTAGTTATCTTTAAACATTTAATGATTCCTATTTAGTGCATGATTTGCAATTTATACAAATAAAGCAATGTCACCATCCAATCAATCTGGCTATGGAGATCCTCAAATAAAGCCAGGAAGAAATGTCATTAATCAAGTCATTGATACAGTATCAGGAAATATTGTAACAGAGTGCTGACAGCGTGTTACATGAATGACTGAAACTGAAAGACAACTATCTATGAGCAAAAAGTTTGAGTGGCAGATTTTAATTGTTGAATAAATTACATATAATGTTTTTGTGACTGAATATACAGTGAACTAGTTTACAATAAAATTCAAGCAGCCACACTGTTGTTGCGAACTATATACTGAATAATATTTACTCTGTCATTTGTAGCATTTTCACTTTTGGATAAGTTGCTAGACCCTGAATGCTTTAATCTTTCATTCAGCCACCAATTTCCTGATCTCGCATTAATCACTTTTATGTTGCAGAGAACAGGAGCTCATTTCTGACATCGAGCATAAATATAGAAAGTAATCTTAAGACAGTGCATAGGGCACAAGTGGATTTTACCTGTTTAAAACGAGGGTACAGGTCTTTTACAAATTGTAGAGAACTTAGGACATTGGTTTCAAAAAAGAAATTTAATAGGAAAGCAAACATTTTAACTTGTATTTATTAAAAAAAAGTTTATTTGCTTACTTCATCTAAAAAAATATTTATTTTATTAAGCGAAAACAAAAGCCACTGTCACTTCATGCTAACATCAAACCCTGCGTTTCATAACACAAAGCTGGGATTTAGATCACATGCTGCTGAGTGCATGTACATGGTTTTTGTTAGTATGAAACAACTGCTCGAGTCAAACAGAAGGTGAATTGCAAAGAAAACAAAACATACTAGTATTTTATACAACTACACTGTATAAACATCTGCAATATTTAGATCCTTGCAGGTATTAAATTCTTTACATTGGTAATTTCAAATTTCCTATTAAGCATTGTCTAAAAGGTGTTTTTTTTACTGTGAAAACAAGCAAAAGTATTCAGAGAAACTATAAAAACATTGTAACTTTTTAAGTAAAATAAAAAGTCAGAACTTAACACAGCAAAAATTTTTCAACGCGTATTAAGTATACTTAAATGTACACAATAAAGAAAGTAAATAAAATGATTGTGTCATCAACAAATAATGCATCAAAAGAGCCACCTTTTGGTAACTTTTGCTAGTCAAGCTCTTAATGTACTTGCTTGTACATGGAATACTGTAGGTAGCTACAGCTCCACTGTATGTCAGTCCATTATATACTTAAATAAGGTATTTATTTATAACAGTCAGGCTGTTGTTCAACATTGATTCTAATAAATAAACTTGGGTCCACTAGGAACAGGCCTACACTCCTGCCAGTATGACTTTTTAATAAGTTGTTACTATACTACTGCATGTAACTGAAAGTACATGTGAATGCCCATACCAGTACCTACTGATCACTTCTTGTGATGGGTACCTCTCTTTCACATCCTCAAAACTCTTCCAAACACAGCTCCTTTCAGGGTCTCTATTTTAAACTCATGTTGAGGTCAGTTTGGAGAGCCACTCTTATTTTATTGCAATCCTTTAATTCAATGCAAGTGGTGATAAGCACCTATTAAATGACTGTATTTTGTCAGAACCAAAAAAATCAAATCACATGGGTTTAATGGATTTCCCACTATTAATTCCTATTTTTGAATTATTTTTCCATGTTGTGTGTACACTGGTCTGTGGGGCTGTTACATCACAACATAACAGCAACTTAGGAGAGTGAGACTGTAATAATAAAATAATAATTACATTTACAAACTGCTTTTCTTAATATTCAAAGCACTTTACATAGACAATGGGGAGCTACTGTATTTCAACCACCACCAATGTGCAGCGTCCAACTAGAGCCATTTTTGTTTCAATATTCTCAACACACATTAGCTATTAGGTGGTAAAGGAGCAAGAGAGATAGGCATTTAAAGATGAAGGTGATGGGGGGCCAGAATGAATGAGGCCATGGTGGGCAATTTAGCCTGGACACCAGAAAGCACACTATTCTTTCCAAAAAATGCTCAGGTATCTTTTATGAGCACAGAGCATAGCATCTTCGTCACTGCACTGGAGGTATTGGGAGCCACACACATGCACCACAGGTTAAGTGACCCCTCCTGGCCTCACCAACACCTTTTCCAGCAGTAACCCAAGCATTCCTGGTTGGTCTCCTATCCAAGTATTGGCCATGCCCAAACATGCTTAGTTTCAGTTAGATTACCTGCTAGGACATGCAAGTGGTATGGCTATACAAGTATAAATGAAAGATATCCAACGTTATGTTTAATACATGCTTTAATGCATTTCATCATGAAAATGATATCACATATACATCTTACTATTCTAAAATGTTGAGAGAGCTGTAATATCATGAATGTAGCGTATTCTGTGTAGAGATCGGTGCTTGCACTACAAAAGAGAAAGCCCATTTAAGAAGCACGTCATGATTAATGACTGGGTCAGGGAACACATGCTACTTTACTTACAATGGGATCTGAGAACCTCTAGTAAATTGAACATTGATTTTAAGACGAATCCATCCATCCATCCATTTTCCAACCCGCTGAATCCGAACACAGGGTCACGGGGGTCTGCTGGAGCCAATCCCAGCCAACTCAGGGCACAAGGCAGGAAACAATCCTGGGCAGGGTGCCAACCCACCGCAGGACACACAAACACACCCACACACCAAGCACACACTAGGGCCAATTTAGAATCGCCAATCCACCTAACCTGCATGTCTTTGGAATGTGGGAGGAAACTGGAGCGCCCGGAGGAAACCCACGCAGACACGGGGAGAACATGCAAACTCCACGCAGGGAGGACCCGGGAATCGAACCCAGGTCCCCAGATCTCCCAACTGCGAGGCAGTAGCGCTACCCACTGCGCCACCGTGCTGCCCCCAAAATAAACTACGTGATTAAAATGAAAAATTCAAGACTAAAGTCTACATTTCAACCTTTTTTTCTTCACTGTGTCCCCAATTTTTTTTTCTGTTCTCTGTGCCATAATACGCTTCCATATGACACTCTGACGTGGGCTACGACTCACCTTTACACCTCAACTTTGACATCTGACCACTTCTTTTTTTATTTCGGGCATTGTGCAACTTTCTGAACTTGAACTTTCAAGTGCCTCCGCCTTGCTGTATCACTCCATCACTTTCCTTTTGTTGCTTACACCACTGCTTACGACAACAAATAGTATGTTTTTCCTTGCCTACACTTTGCATTCACTTTTTTTTTTTTGCTGTGTGTTTGCCATTGTCTTTTCACCAATCACTGAACAGAACGGGTTATTTATATTGATTTGTATATTCAAAGGGGCGTAATTCTGGGAGGAGTCAGGGTGAGGTCGCAGGCGTGTGCATGTGCGTTACTTTTCTTGCTGACCAGGATTTATGGAATTGGAAGTATGTGGAAGGTGGCTTATGCACAGTTTTGTGCATCTGAATTTTTTTGTATGTATGCACAGTTCCACTTTTGTCCGTACACCAAGTTTTTGTGTGAATTTTACACATGTCGTTATTTGAGGCCCCTGACACACTTCACATGCAGGTCAAATTTATGCAAACTCTTTATAATGGTAGATGCAAGTACTTTGACACCAACTTTTGCAAGAGTTACCTGTAAATCCCACAATGAAATTTTAGGTCTTTTGAAGACTCCTTTTAGTATCAAACAGTCAGCTTTTGGGCCGGCCAGTTTCTGGCCAAATCAACAGTCATTTGAAATCTATGCTACTTAGATATTTTTTTTTACATTGGAATAATTGATTTCCAAAAAATTGCCAATATTTTTGCCCAC
Source organism: Erpetoichthys calabaricus (assembly GCF_900747795.2). Taxonomy (NCBI): domain Eukaryota; kingdom Metazoa; phylum Chordata; class Cladistia; order Polypteriformes; family Polypteridae; genus Erpetoichthys; species Erpetoichthys calabaricus. The sequence continues at coordinate 160,402,516 of NC_041398.2, read as the reverse complement.
ACAAGTCAATAGCAAAGAGAACACTAGATCCTAAATATCTGTGGTTTAAATAAGATAGGTTCCACCTACATACTCTCTAAGGAAGTTCTAATCTTTGGCACCTAATCTAAAAAATCTGTTCAAATATGTTGAAAAAGTCAACAGTTTTCATCCGGAACTTGCTTCTGGTTCTGGATGAGAGTACGCTGTGCGCGATCTGGTTGCCGCTTCTCACTGGTGTCTTTTTGCTCTGTTTTGCTTTGTTGCTGTTACTACGTCCTCTGCCTTACTCGTGCTTTTTATGTTTTATGGGCGGATTCTCACTGGATTCATACTGGTCCTTTTGTAAAATTTTATTCCGTTCGCTGCCTATATTCCACGAGCCCTCTCCCCTGTACTCTCCCTGAGCCAGCATGGTTGGTCAGTAAGTCTTTACTTTCTTAGTTGACTAGGATTAAGACTCTCTTAGCTGACTTTGTTTTCTGCTCAGTTGGAGTTAGTTTATGGGTTCTGGCTAATGTGGTGGTAGCTGTTACTGCTTTTTCTGAAGATGATTACCTACTCTACAACACAATTATGTGCTTACCGTATGCACTCCAGACTAAATATGGTGACTTACGACTTACGCATGGAGCTTGGCATTGCTCATCCGCGGTATTTACACAGCTCCTCTTGGTGTCATTTTAATATCACCTCTGCATCCACCGACACTATTTCCATGATTTGGTCTGTTAGACCTGTTTTCTCAAAAAGACAATCCGCAAGACAATGGAGTAGGCAGATAAATTGGCTGAGACACCTGCCGCAAATGCCGGACTGGAGTAACCAAGGATTACAATCTGACATAACTCTCAACTGTGCGCTCCTGAACTGCAGATCAGTAACTAATAAAACTACTTTCCTTAACGACTTATCAACTTCTAAAAAACTGGACATGTTGTTCCTTGTAGAAACGTGGCAAAATCCAGGTGATTACTTACAACTAAATCTGCTAACTGTGCATCTGCTAAATCTAACTAACCCCCGTTGGTTACAGTTACCTGTCTAAACCCCATCTGTCCGCTCTACCCTTCATGGGCTAAAAATTGACATTAATGGTCAACCCTCAGCATCAGTCCGTAATTTGGGTGTCATCTTTGATCAGCTTCTTACTTTTCAATCACACGTTATCTCAATAGTACAGACAGCCTTTTTTCATCTTCGCAACATTGCTCATCTGCATTCTTTCCTCAGTGTGAAAGCTACTGAAACACTCATTCACGCTTTCATCACTATCCATCTGGACTATTGCAATGCTTTGTTTTATGGCCTCCTGACTAAATATATCAATAGATTACAATATGTTCAGAATTCTGCGGTTCGTTTAGTTACACACACTAAACAATCTGCTCACATCGCTCCTGTCCTCTATGATTTACATTGGTTACCTAGTTTCTTCAACAATCAAATATTAAATTATTCTTCTCATCTTTAAAACCCTTCATGGGTTATTCCCTCATTATCTGTCAGAGCTGCTGCTTCCTTACACTCCTGCCTGTGCATTACGATCATCTGACACTAAGTTACTCACTATACCTAAATATTGGTTAGTAACTATGGGTGGCAGAGGTTTCAGAGTGATAGTCCCTAATATTTGGAATTCTCTCCCTCTCAGCCTTAGCGAGGAAAAATCTATTATTAATTTCAAACTTTGGTTAAAAACACATCTTTTCAATGAGTATTATTCTTTTTTGTGCATGTAATTTCTACTGTTTTGTTTAATGTGTGTATTGAATTGTAACGTGTCCTTCAGTGTATGAAAGGCGCTACATAAATAAAACTTATTATTATGAGATGTACTTACTTATTCACATTAGTTAAGTGACTTGGTAAGTTTTTATTAACTGCATGTTGCCAGCATCTATAAAGACTAAAGCATATAGAAAAGAGGTTAAAGCCATGCTGTGTGAATTGATGTGTTCGTAAATACTCTAGGAATTTTCCATATTTTTCAAGAGCGATTTCTGGAGACACAACAAACTTATACAATGCATCGTCACTCCCATCTCAGTAATTCATATTTCAATTTCTGATCACATGCAAACAGAAAGTGAAAATTAAGGACATCATGTTTCTATAGTTATTTTATAGACATTTTCCTTGCACATTTATCCAATCTGAAAAAGCATCAAATGAAATGCTGAAATATATGAACATATATAAAATGTTCAAGCAGAAAGTAGTGCACCAGCAGAGCCACCGCTAGTTGAGCACTAGCTTACCAATTAGACATATAAGTTAGAAAATTGCAATATCCAACATGTCCTAAGGCTGATGTACATTTTTTAAGGTATTATCCAGTTTGAAAAATAAGGTTAATTCAGTGCAAGAAAACAAAAACTTTTAAAAACCGTATTATACTGTATATAGCTCATTGTTGTGTTCTGTACTTTCGGTGCCGCTGGGTGGGGACTGAAAAAGCCTACACGAGACATACAAGACAGAGGAAAATAAAGAAACAGGACAAAAGAAGTGTTTGCTTAAAATCATTGGATTAAATCTTTCACTGTTTTGACACTGAATCTTTTCATTCTACCACCGAATAACTTAAATTGGCGACGAGTATATTACCTGTTCCGCTGGATAACGATGGCTGTTGAAAGTAATCCTTTTCCTCCACCACTTTTGCCGTGTGTGAGTCCACAATACTTTTTGACATGGGCTGAAGATGTTCAGTAATTAGGTGCTGATTGATGAAGCATTAGGTAATGAATAGCCAGAAACACATATAAAGACTGCTTCCTCATTGTCTGGAAACAGAAGGACTGAATGTTTTACACACTTAAGACTCAAGTTATGCTCAAGCTCATTTTATCCCAAAAAGAATGTTGCTGAGCTGTATGCTTTTGGAAAATGCATTGAAGGTGCTAATGAAACTACTTCACTGTACGTAGCAGCCTTATGGAACTAAACAGTTAAATGTGACTTTCAAACTAAATTATATGAAATGTTGCAAGGACAACTGATATAAAATACGGCTAGTAATTACAAACGTGAATGATTATTTCTACAAGCCGAATTGACTTTTGGGGAATGTTATTATAATCGCTATGCAAATTGCAACTGGTGTTGAGCAGACCAAATTTACTTCCGGAGATAGACGATTACATGCTAAACCTGTTTCTAGTGCAGGTCACTATCGCAGCAGACCTTCTTTAAAGCCTAAAACATATACATCTCCTACAACCTCTGTTCTTGTTATCGCTGCGGCTCTGATATACACCGGTCGTTTTGCACGAATCTTTCGTTACTTGCAAAGGTACTCTGCACAGGAAGTTGCCTTATTTGACCTCGAGTGTTCTTCCCGTTAACCAAAACTTAAATAAAATACGTCATTATCGAAAAAAATGATCATGTCGTTAACTAAAATAAAAATGGAAAAGTTTTTGAAAACAAGAAAATAAAAATAGTTTTTGTAATTTTAATTTTGATTTTCTCTACACTAACCTTTGTGTGCAATGTACATGTGAGTGTGCAGCTGGAACTATTGTAATATTTATTACACATTATTTAAAACCTCATAGTAGTTAATTTGGATAGAAGTGAGCATTGATTCGTCTGCATGTGCAAGTTCCCCACGTTTCTGGCGTCTGAATCTGTGGTTTTCATTGGTCATTTCATCCAACAGTCATCATTTTCTTCAAATTCTAAAGCCTCATCGGTTGTTATTCTGTGGAATGTGTTGTCCACAATTGATCGTGAATCACAGGCCCTTTTTCAGCAAATGGAAGATAACTTTCAATAAAGTTTAACAAAGATGCGCTTAAATACAGCTAAACAATTTGAAAATTAGAGCCAAGGAGAATATTTCAAGATCGAATAGACACCAACCCCCCAAAGTATTTAGACAGGAAAAATGTTATCATCATACACCAAATAAGGTAGGAGTTTCAACAATTTAACCTAAGTTCACACAGATATTACTTGTTTGATTATGGTGTTTCAACGTGGGCGGTGCGGTGTCCCAGAGCTTCAACGATATCAAATGGATGGACTGCAGTAATATTAATATATTTGGAATGCCGCAGCACTTTAGTTTTTAACAGGATCGTGGTATCCTGTGCTTGGTACTGGTAATTCTGAAGTATGCCATCCCGCTCAGAATTTTTACCATGTCTGCTCTATTGAAATAAACAATGGCGTATGATCTGTGAGCAGCTAACTTTCTTTCTCTAATATTACTGTGCACAGTCAGTAAAGCACCAGAACTATCTGATTCATTGCAGACTGTAATCTTGTAAAACTGATAATTAAATCCGTTCTTATCCTATTCATTGTACCTTATCTTTGTCGGTTATTGTAACAACTACATTTATATCCCTACATTTAAATGTACACGATTTGTGTTACTAATTCATGGCTTTCTTCATTTTTTATCCTGCTTCTTGCTTAATCTAATTAAGAACTTTGCCTTTCAAATATTTATTAATGTTTGATAATATTTTGTGTCCTGTGTTATTAATGTCACCTTTGTTTTTATTTCTATTGTAGTGCTTTGACTATTTGTGAAGCGCTTTGCGCATTTGAAAGGTGCTATATAAACAAAATGTATTATTATTACACAGGGTCATGAGCACATGTTTGTTTACTAACCTGGTCAGTGCCTGTATGAAGTTTGCATGTTCTCACCATGTGTATGTGGACTGTAAGTGTGTAACTTAAGATATTGTTCTATAGCAGAATATTCAGTGTGTAATTAAGTACTTTCAATTGCCAAAATCTAATTATTTCCAACACATGTGTTGTTAAATTACATCCTCACAAGGAGCTTCCCAGGTTTTGTATGTTGCTTATTATGTGAATGATCTGAAATATTGTTATAATAGATGTTTAGTATTTAATGTAAATTGTATGCTTGTAGAAATGCAATATATACAGTATATGGAAAAACGTTTATTTCTGTTTCAGCTAGTATTTTTAGTAACAGCTCAAGTAGTGATTTCAGTAGGTTTTATATATATATAAAATCTGGCAGAGCCTTGCTACATTGGACTTTCACCACACCAGGGAGTGATTCCAGGCACGACTAGTAAGCCACCTGGAGCACTCCCAGGAAGAGAATAAAAGGAGCCAGCTGCAACCATTCTGGGAGAGGAGTAAGATGTAGCTTGCCAGAAGAGGATTGGAGGTAGAAGAAGGACAAGACAGAGAGTAAGGAGAGAGAAATAAGAAGAGACAAAGAGAAAATACTGAGTTTAAGTGCTTTATTGTACTGCGCTGCTGAGGGGAGTAAAAGAAAAGCACTTCCCCAAAAAATAAATGTGTGCTGTGTTGTTAAACTTGTGCCTAGTGTCTGCTGGTGTTAAGGGTTGGGCAACTGATGCGGCTCCAGCAGGCCACAAGGGGTAGATGACATATAGTCAGCATCAGATGATATATAAAAAAATTATAAAATAAGACTATATAAAACAACATTTATTTATATGGCATGTTTTCATACAAATGATGTTGCTCAAAGTGGTTTACAAGATGAAGAAAGAATAGTTTACAAACCAAATATTTATAAATAAAAATAAGATTAGCCAATGCTAAGTAACAAAGAATAATGTAAGGTCAGATGGCTGGAGATACAAAAAAACTGCAGGGATTCAGAGGCCACGAGACTGCCCAGCCTCCACTGGGCATTCTATCTAAATAAATATGTGTGCAGTAATCATACTGCTCACAAAGAAAATCTCTAAAATAAAAAGGAGCATGTTTGAAATTAAATAACCATTTGCTTAAACATGTTGCAGGTTAAAGTAACAAATGATTATCAGAGCACACTGTTAATTTTTGCTTGCATTGTCTAATTATACTGGAAGCCTTGAACTGTCATAATATAAGGAGAAAATGGAGTTCCATTACAGACAGTAAAATTGTTTGGATTAAGTTGATTGGTACAACATGAATGATATACAATTTGAGAACTATAAAGAAAACTGTGTTTTACACTTGGAAAACTGTGTTCGTGTGGACATATTAGGTCAGAGAAACTAAAAGTTAATTGCTGAAAAACTAGATGCAAACAAAACTAAATAAAAACTGAAATTAAAAAATGTCAAAAAACAAAGTAAAAATTTTAAAATATTTTAAGATTAGAAAATCACTGCTTCAGATCCTTAATTTAATTGACCATTCAGTGTGTGCTAGAATCATTTGCATTGTCACTCCCAAAAACATCTGTTACAGCAAGTGTGGATCTAATGATGGATTTCTGGATCCTCAGTGTCCATTTTGCCTAAATGTGTATATGATTTCATTACAGTCACTTTTAGTTAAGTTAGTGGTTCTCCACTCCCTGTGCTTGTGCTTACCTGTAACTGTGTCCAAAGGTGATTGTTCTGGCACCACCAGTTATTTTCTAGTTTTTTGACAACCTGGTTGTACAAAAAGAGTTAAAGCAGCCTCTGCTGCTGCATGTTACAGGATTTAGGGAGAGTAGGAAGTGAGTGAAGCAGCAGACAGCATGGTGTGTTTGTTACCTCAAACTATCCTTCACCATCCTTCTTAGTTAGTCCCTGTGAAGGTATTCCCTGTAAGTTATTATATTTTCTTGTTATATGTCTTTTATCTAAGTAATCTGTAGAAATATTAAAGCCAATGTTTTATTTGTAAAATGTAAGTTAATTCAGCTCTTAATCTAAGAAGCAGGCTGTCCTTAAAATGCTACTGTAATTACCTGACGTTTAAAAGTACTTATTATTGTTTGTATGTATTTGTATTTACAGTTTCACACCATTTCATGTGAGTCAATGCTCTCAACATCACCCTGTGGTTCTGAGAGTTATTGCATGTAGCTTGCTATATAATTGAGTAAGAGATTCAGCAAGGCCAGTACAGTAATTAGATTAGATTTATACTTTATTTCTCCCCAGGGGAAAATTTAAATTTTGCAGAAGTTCAAAAAAAAAATATATAATAAAAACAAACAACCATTACCCTAAACAAACATAAAAATGTCTGGCTTGGATAATCGAGAACTGCTGCTGCTTCCCATTGTAGGTGGGATGAGGACAGACCTGCTCAGATTATGCCACAGGTTTATATTTATAGTCAGTAATATTTTAATATAGTAGCTTGTAGTGCCCATTAATGGAACATGCCAAATAGGCATTTGATTCCTTGTTTGAAGTCACCAGTATTCAGCATGACTCATCAACAAGATATTGGTACAGAGTGAATAATTTCTGTTGCTGAGTCAGCCAGAATGATGTAATTTACAATACAATACAATCTATATATATAATTCACTAAGCCGACAGGGCACGCAAGACAACCATGGGATACGCACGACATAGCCACGCCCACCAACTCTAAGACCATAGGATACGACGACAACTCACAGAGCCATGCCCGCCGACCAACTCTAAGAATTCACTAAGTCCATGGCAAGCAAGACGCACGCAAGACAGAGCCACGCCCACCAACAATTCGAGCAAGAGTGAAAGCATTTGCCAAGAATGTTTTCATTAATCAAGAACGAAAGTCGGAGGTTCGAAGACGATCACATACCGTCGTAGTTCCGACCATAAACGATGACGACTGGCGATCCGGCGGCGTTATTCCCATGACCCGCCGGGCAGCCAACCAGGTAACCAAAGTCTTTGGGTTCCAGGGGGAGTAAGGGTGCAAAGCTGAAACTTAAAGGAATTGACGGAAGGGCACCACCAGGTGTGGAGCCTTTCGCGTAATTTGACTCAACACGGGAAACCTCACCCAGCCCAGACACGGAGAGGATTGACAGATTGATAGCTCTTTCTCGATTCTGTGGGTGGTGGTGCATGGCTGTTCTTAGTTGGTGGAGCGATTTGTCTGGTTAATTCCGATAACGAAAGAGACTCCCTCCTGCTAAATAGTTATGCAACCCCCCAGCGGTCGGTGTCCAACTTCTTAGAGGGACAAGCAGCTTTCAGCCACGTGAGATTGAGCAATAACAGGTCTGTGATGCCCTTAGATGTCCGGTGTTGCACGCACGCTAGACTGAATGGATCAACGTGTGTTTACCTGGCAGAGAGAGGCATAGGTAAGCCGTTGAACCCCATTCGTGATGGAGACTGGGGCTTGCAATTGTTCCCCACAAACGAGGAATTCCCAGTAAGTGCAGGTCATATGCTCGGACTGATTAAGTCCCTGCCCTTTGTACACACCCCCCATCGCTACTACCATGGTCGGGTGACTTGGTGGATTATATATAGAAAAGCAACCAGAACCACAAAGAACAATGGAAAGTCAACGTGGCTCAGAGGTGCATGTGGACTGTAGCAGAGACGAAAGCGACTGAGGCGGTGTTCGGAAAATGAAAAGTCAACGTGACTCACAGGTGCATGTGGACTGTACACAGACGAAAACGACTCAGGTGAGGAGTTGGGGGCGGGCACATGAGCAGGCAGTGCGTACTGAACGATGAATAAGAGATGACTAAGAAATCAGCAAACTAAAATGGCGGGGGGGCCGGGGTGGAGGGGGCAGAATGGACGTCCTTCCCCTCTCCCCCCGTTCCGCCCTTCACGCCCAAGCACCATCCAGCCCCATCCCTCGCTCTGGGAGGTGGAGGCGCGACGGCAGTCCTCCAGTTTTCAGTCACGGACAATTGTAACTCTCCAGAGTTCCATCTTTTCATTCACCTACAGTCGTATCCTCAAACCCACCCCATTTGGACAACTGTGTCTTTCAGGAAGTGTTCACCCATCAATACATAATTATGTGGCGTATGTTACGCCGCAGGTTGGCTAGTACAATTTATTATTGTGTAGCCCAAAATCACACAAGAAGTACCGCAATGGGCTTTAACAGGCCCTGCCTCTTGACAAAGCCTTGACTCTGTAAGGATAACGTCCCAAAAAAACCCTTGTAGGGAAAAAATGGAAGAAACTTTGGGAAAGGCAGTTCAAAGAGAGACCCCTTTCCAGGTTGGTTGGGCGTGCAGTGGGTGTCAAAAAGAAGGGTGTTAATATAATACAATACACAGAACAGAACACAAGTAATCCTCAACACAGTATAAAAATAAAAATATTACAAGTACAGAGCAGAAGTTAACAGTAGATGATATCACATAAAATGATTTGGATTTATTTTGAGTCCTGGAGGCCTCAGCCATCAAGCTGCCTCGCCCAATTGACCATTCCATAGCTGAGACAGCGCTTTACTTTCCTAGACATTAACGTGGGAAAATTCAGTCCACAGTTCACTGTCTTGATCACATATTTTAGTTTTAATTGAACTTTGCTCCTTTTTTCACCAATGCACATTCGCAAAAGTCTTAAGTGCCCATTGAGTGCACACTGAGTGTGCTTTATCCACTCAGTCTGATAAAATTCATCCAGCATTAAAACAGCATCTGAAATAAGAGGTGTAACCCAGTTTTCCACAATACTCAAAATATCACAATATCTGAACTTGTTGTAACTTGCTGTGAGATTTAACAATTCAAAAAACTTAGATGAAAGCAATAGAACTTCTTCTTCTTCTTCTTTCGGCTGCTCTCGTTAGGGGTTGCCACAGCGGATCATCTTCTTCCATATCTTTTCCGTATCTGTATCTTTTTCTGTTACACCCATTACGTGCACGTCCTCTCTCACCACATCCGTAAACCTTCTCTTAGGCCTTCCTCTTTTCCTTTTGCCTGGAAGCTCTATCCTTAATATCCTTCTCCCAGTATACTCAGCATCTCTCCTCTGCACATTTCTTATTATATGAAAACAGGCCAGGTCTGAATCTTTTTCATCTTACTTTTATCCTCGCTCTGGATCTTTGCCTCTTCCATCTCCAGGAGAACTTGTAACTTTTATCCTTGCTCCGGATATTCACCCTTTCCATTTTTGGATGGAGCTCTTTAGGTGGCAATGATCTCAATGCTACCAGATGAATAAGGGAACGTTTAACATATCCCACTTTACTCATATATTCTAAAATATTACTGTCACTATGTGACATTTCTCAAGATCACAGCTGTTTGAGAGGCAGTTGAGGCAGGCTGGAGCACAGGTTGACAGCAGCATCTCCAGTTTAGTTTAAAAATTAATTCAGAAGTGTATAGTGTCCTTCCCATGGGCTCACCACCTATGGGAGGGGCCAAGGAGGTCGGGTGCAGTGTGAGTTGGGTGGTGGCCGAAGGCGGGGACCTTGGCAGTCCGATCCTCGGCTACAGAAGCTGGCTCTTGGGACGTGGAATGTCACCTCTCTGAAGGGGAAGGAGCCTGAGCTAGTGCGCGAAGTTGAGAGGTTCCGGCTAGATATAGTCGGACTCACCTCGACGCACAGCTTGGACTCTGGAGCCAATCTCCTTGAGAGGGGCTGGACTCTCTACCACTCTGGAGTTGCCCCCGGTGAGAGGCGCCGAGCGGGTGTGGGTATACTTATTGCCCCCCGACTTGGAGCCTGTACATTGGGGTTTACCCCGGTGGACGAGAGGGTAGCCTCCCTTTGCCTTCGGGTGGGGGGACGGGTCCTAACTGTTGTTTGTGCGTATGCACCGAACAGCAGTTCGGAGTACCCACCCTTTTTGGAGTCCCTGGAGGGGGTGCTAGAGGGCATACCTTCTGGGGACTCCCTCGTTCTGCTGGGAGACTTCAATGCTCACGTGGGCAATAACAGTGAGACCTGGAAGGGCGTGATTGGGAGGAATGGCCCCCCCGATCTGAACCCGAGTGGTGTTTTGTTATTGGACTTCTGTGCTCGTCACGGATTGTCCATAACGAACACCATGTTCAAGCATAGGGGTGTTCATATGTGCACTTGGCACCAGGACACCCTAGGCCTCAGCTCGATGATCGACTTTGTGGTCGTGTCGTCGGACTTGCGGCCACATGTCTTGGACACTCGGGTGAAGAGAGGGGCGGAGCTGTCAACTGATCACCACCTGGTGGTGAGTTGGCTTCGATGGTGGGGGAGGATGCCAGTCAGGCGTGGTAGGCCCAAACGTGTTGTGAGGGTCTGCTGGGAACGTCTGGCAGAGCCCCCTGTCAGAAGTAGCTTCAACTCCCACCTCCGGCAGAACTTCGACCACATCCCGAGGGAGGTGGGGGACATTGAGTCCGAATGGACCATGTTCCGTGCCTCTATTGTTGATGCAGCTGACCGGAGCTGTGGCCGTAAGGTGGTCGGTGCCTGTCGTGGCGGCAATCCCCGAACCCGTTGGTGGACACCGGCGGTGAAGGATGCCGTCAAGCTGAAGAAGGAGTCCTACCGGTCCCTTTTGTCCTGTGGGACCCTGGAGGCAGCTGATAGGTACCGGCAGGCCAAGCGGAATGCGGCTTTGGTGGTTATTGAGGCAAAAACTCGGGCGTGGGAGGAGTTTGGGGAGGCCATGGAGAACGACTTTCGGACGGCTTCGAGGAGATTCTGGTCCACCATCCGGCGTCTCAGGAAGGGGAAGCAGTGCAGTGTCAACACTGTATATGGTGGGGATGGTGCGCTACTGACCTCGACTCGGGACGTTGTGGGTCGGTGGGGGGAGTACTTCGAAGACCTCCTCGATCCCATTAACATGCCTTCCAATGAGGAAGCAGAGCCTGGGGACTCAGAGGTGGGCTCCCCCATCTCTGGGACTGAGGTCACCGAGGTGGTCAAAAAACTCCTTGGTGGCAGGGCCCCGAGGGTGAATGAGATACGCCCGGAGTTCCTCAAGGCTCTGGATGTTGTAGGACTGTCTTGGTTGACACGCCTCTGCAACATCGCATGGACATCAGGGACAGTGCCTCTGGATTGGCAGACCAGGGTGGTGGTCCCCCTCTTTAAGAAGGGGGATCGGAGGGTGTGTTCCAACTACAGAGGGATCACACTCCTCAGCCTCCCTGGAAAAGTCTATTCAGGGGTCCTGGAGAGGAGGGTCCGTCGGATAGTCGAGCCTCGGATTCAGGAGGAACAGTGTGGTTTTCGTCCTGGTCGCGGAACAGTGGACCAGCTCTATACCCTTAGCAGGGTCCTGGAGGGTGCATGGGAGTTTGCCCAACCAGTCTACATGTGTTTTGTGGACTTGGAAAAGGCATTCGACCGTGTCCCTCGGGGAATCCTGTGGGGGGTACTCCGGGAGTATGGGGTACAGGACCCCCTGATAAGGGCTGTTCGGTCCCTGTACGATCGTTGCCAGAGCCTGGTCCGCATTGCCGGCAGTAAGTCGAACCCATTTCCAGTGAGAGTTGGACTCCGCCAGGGCTGCCTTTTGTCACCGTTTCTGTTCATAACTTTTATGGACAGAATTTCTAGGCGCAGCCAGGGCATTGAGGGGTCCGGTTTGGTGGGCTCAGGATTGGGTCACTGCTTTTTGCAGATGATGTTGTCCTGTTTGCTTCATCAGGCCGTGATCTTCAGCTCTCTCTGGATCGGTTCGCAGCCAAGTGTGAAGCGGCTGGGATGAGAATCAGCACCTCCAAATCCGAGACCATGGTCCTCAGCCGGAAAAGGGTGGAGTGCCCTCTCAGGGTTGGTAGCGAGATCCTGCCACAAGTGGAGGAGTTCAAGTATCTCGGGGTCTTGTTCACGAGTGAGGGAAGAATGGAGCGTGAGATCGACAGGCGGATCGGTGCGGCATCCGCAGTAATGCGGGCATCGGTCTGTCGTGGTGAAAAAGGAGCTGAGCCGCAAGGCGAAGCTCTCAATTTACCAGTCGATCTATGTTCCTACCCTCACCTATGGTCATGAGCTATGGGTAGTGACCGAAAGAACGAGATCGCGAATACAAGCGGCTGAAATGAGTTTTCTCCGCAGGGTGTCTGGGCTCTCCCTTAAAGATAGGGTGAGAAGCTCAGTCATTCGGGAGGGGCTCAGAGTAGAGCCGCTGCTCCTCCGCATCGAGAGGAGTCAGATGAGGTGGCTCGGGCATCTGATCAGGATGCCTCCTGGATGCCTCCCTGGTGAGGTGTTCCGGGCACGTCTAACCGGGAGGAGGCCCCGGGGAAGACCCAGGACACGTTGGAGGGACTATGTCTCTCGACTGGCCTGGGAACGCCTTGGGATTCTCCTGGAAGAGCTAGAAGAAGTGGCCGGGGAGAGGGAAGTCTGGGCATCTCTGCTCAAGCTGCTGCCCCCGCGACCCGACCTCGGATAAGTGGGAGACAATGGATGGATGGATGGATGGATGTATAGTGTCAAGCCAAAGGTCTGATCGTAACATCACTAATTAATTAAATTAAACATTAAACAATTAAACATTAATTAAATACATGCAAATGACTAATAATTCTAAATAAAAAAAGAGAGAGATTATGTAAAGGCTGTCACATGTTACGTGCCGAGAAGTAATGTTTCCTGCTCTACACCATCTTCATAGATTTAATAAAATGGTCTAAATTTGTGCTTTATTGGCAATACAGTCTTACCACATGCTCTAACAAATTCTATTCCCAAGTTGCGATTGCGAGCACAATCAACTACTGTTACTCTGTGATGCGCAAAAGGCATTGTACACAAAGTAGAGGTGTTAGACTCCAGTACAAAAAAAATTACGATGTTTATCTCTGCTGGTTCAATATTATGTCAGTACAGATCTAAATTAGCTTCTTCAAGCAAAAATTATTGAATAAGATAAAGCTTGTTTCACCTATTGTGGTTGTTGTGGACGCTGAAAGTCGGGAACGACAAGGAAAAGGACACCAATATAAAATAAAAATCAATTTCTTTTATTCTTGGTGAGAGGAGGCTATAGACCCTGTCACATTCCAGTGTGCTACAAATCGTCAGCCTGCCAGCAGCCTGCCTGCAGCCTGCAGGAGGAAAAGAGAGACTTCCTTAAATACTCAGAGTCCGTTGAAAAGAATAAAAAAAACATAGCAGTTCATCTTGAGGTTATTACATGGATTGCTATAGCCCCTATCTACATCCTGAATTTGTATGTGCAGAGAAACACTGCTTTTTACAGATAAAGAGTTGTCAGCATTTTCAGTTTTAGGAAATACACTTCTGCTAGCTTGCACGTACATAAGTCCAGTTACAGCAAGTTTTCCCTAACGGTTATAGGGTGTATGCAACTCAGTGGTTTTAGACAATGCTCACTTCACTATTCTTCTTCACCATCAAGGTTACAACACTTCAATGGCTATGTGGCAGTTACAATTTAAGACTCTTATTATACCTTACATTTCACACATAATGATCATCACACATAATAATTGGTTATACAATATCAAAAGCTACCTTAAAAGTTAGTTTAGTACATTTGTCTTACAGGAATACACTCTTACAGCTTAGTTTCTGTATTAGATTACATTTGTTCAGTTAGCTTAATACATCCTTATTTATTAATACATAAGTGACATACAATACAATACAATACAATACAGTTTATTTTTGTATAGCCCAAAATCACACAGGAAGTGCCGCAATGGGCTTTAACAGGCCCTGCCTCTTGACAGCCCCCAGCCTTGACTCTCTAAGAAGACAAGGAAAAACTCCCAAAAAAACCTTGTAGGGAAAAAATGGAAGAAACCTTGGTAAAGGCAGTTCAAAGAGAGACCCCTTTCCAGGTAGGTTGGGCGTGCAGTGGGTGTCAAAAGAAGGGGGTCAATACAATACAATGCAGTACACAGAACAGAACAATTTCTCAATATAGTAAGAAATAAAAAAATATAAATTTTAGAAGTACAGAGCAGAATTTAACAGTAGATGATATATCCCATAATAAGATTTGGATTTGTGTAGAGCCCTGGAGACCTCATCCTTCAAGCTGCCTCCCCTATTTGGCCATTCCACGGCTGCAACAGTGCTGGGCCAGCCAATCCGATGAAAGGACTCCTCTTTCCCACGATTCCTGCGATCCTCCATCTGGGATGACTTTTCCTTAGGCAGGCAAAACAACTTGGCAGGTGGGCCGTGGCACCAAGTGCCACATTTGAGTACCGAAAAGAAAAACAGAATAAGTGAGGGTTATTATACAATTATAACTGTCATGTTACTTATGTTTAAGTGCTAATGGCTAACAACAGAGATGCAGTCTGTACAGTTAATCAGCAGCTCTAGTCAGGATATGCTAAACTGAAGTAGTGAGTCTTCAGCCGGGATTTAAAAGCTGAGACCAAAGGGGCATCTCTTATAGTAGCAGGCAGACCATTCCACAGTTTAGGGGCCCTGTAACTAAAAGCTCGACCTCCCACTGTTATTTTATTAATCCTTGGAATCATAAGCAGACCGGCATCTTGAGATCTTAATGTGCGCTCAGGTTTGTAAGTCATGATAAGTTCAGACAAATAAGCCGGACCTCGACCATTTAATGCTTTATATGTTAAAAGAAGGATTTTGAAATCCACCCTAAACTTAACCGGAAGCCAGTGTAAGGATTTAAGAACTGGAGTTATGTGTTTGTATTTTCTTGTTCTTGTAATAATTCTTGCAGCCGCATTTTGGATTAACTGGAGGCTGTATAAAGAACAGTTTGAACATCCAGTGAACACCGCATTGCAGTAGTCAATCCTACTAGAGATAAATGCATGAATTATTTTCTCAGAATCCTGTTTATTTAAAAAGCGCCTTAATTTCCTAACATTTTTAAGATGGAAGAAACATGTTTTGGACAACTTTGTGATATGCGCTTTAAATGACATGCTAGAGTCAAAGATAACTCCTAGATTGCGGGCTGATTCAGTAAAATTGACTGGGATTCCAACTGAGTTAAATGATGACAAAATATTGTTGTGATCAGCATCATTCCCTCCAACAATTAACATCTCTGTTTTATCTGTATTTAAAGACAAGTAGTTCTCATTCATCCACTCCTTTAATTTGCTAACACAACTAATTAAAGACAACATTGGAGAAACTTCATTTGATTTAAATGAAAGGTATAACTGGGTGTCATCTGCATACGAGTGAAAATTAACATTATGTTTCCTAATGAGAGATCCCAGTGGAAGCATGTACAGTGAAAACAGTAAAGGTCCCAGTACTGAGCCCTGCGGGACACCATATTGAACTTCTGTGTATAATGATGGAGTACTGTCAGCACATTTCTGTACATATTGGAATCGATTTGATAAGTAAGAACTAAACCAAGCGAGAACGGTGCCTGTAAGCCCAACATCATTTTCTAGCCTGTGCAGTAAAATCGAATGGTCGATGGTGTCAAATGCTGCACTTAAGTCCAACAACATAATTACAGTGGAGTTTCCTTCATCAGAGGATATCAGAATGTCATTTACAACCCGTGTTAGTGCCGTTTCTGTACTATGACCAGTGCGAAAACCAGACTGGAATTTCTCAAATAAATTGTAATGCGTAAGGTGTGTCTGGAGCTGACTGGCAACTACTTTTTCTGGTATTTTAGAGAGAAACGGTAAATTTGAAATAGGCCTATAATTATTTAGTATATGTGGGTCAAGGTCTGACTTTTTAAGTAATGGTTTAATGAAATGTTTCTTATTGTTCTGTTAGCACCGTACTTTATTATTTGGAAAGACTGAAGCACCTTAATTCTAAATATTTCTTCCTCATTGTCCTGAAGAAGACTGGTGATATTTGTAGGTGTGTCAACTTGCGAGAACATAATAAAGCTATCATTACCGACAGCTATCTTCTTCCTCATATTGATGAAATGCTGTCATTGCAGAGAGGTACAACAGTTTCTACACAATCAATTTATAAAGTGCATACTTTCAGCTTTTACCTCATGAAGACAGCCATGATCCGACTACCTTCATTACTCATGAATTGATGTTCAGGTTCTGCAAGGTCCCTTATGAGTTGGCATCTGCTCCATCTGTTTTTCACAAGATTGTTGCTACAATCCTACAGGGGTTTCCAGATGTTGCTAACTACTTGGATGATATAATTTTGTGCAGACAAACACAAGCTGACCATGATTGTACACTTCAAGCAGCTCTTAAATGCATAAAAGATGCAGGATTACAGCTGAAACAATCTAAATGCCATTTAATTGGGCCAGTCTGCGTTTTCTGTATCAAATGATTACAGCTTAACATACTGCTCTTTTGTGTCTTTCAACTCCAACTATCATTTTCAGGCTGTATTCATTCCTTGAACTTGCCGCTTGGTATAATAATTTTGTTTCAAAGTTTGCCACATTGTACTATAGAAATCCTATGTACCTGCCTCTACCAAGATATGCAATTTAATCTTTTGATCTGAGGAAGCTGATCACAGCTTTATCATAGTGAAAAAGTTGCTGATTGACAGTCCTGCTTTGGTTTTATTGAAACTGCCTTATTGTGATTTCATGACATGTCTGACTATGGGCCCAGACTTGTCCTTGCTCAAAACCATCCTGACTATAACAGGACACACTGTGGCATTTGCATCTGTGACTCTTACTGCTGCTAAAAAAGTAATATTGTACAGTTAAAAAGAGCCTTGGACGTTTGTGGGCTGTTGAAAAATGGAAGACTTTATTGTGTGGTTGTACTCTTCTCACTGATTATCAAGTATTGACCACACTTATGTCTAGGCCATATAGGGCAATATATCAAGTGGCACAATATGAACAATATTTTTTAATTTCTGCAGATTAGGGCACATCCTAAACACTATCTTCATTTGTCCCTTTTCCACTGCACTGCACCGTTGTAGATCTGTGGTGTTTCAGGAAATTAGTTTTGTCTTTACTTAGTGCTAACATGTCATTTTATATAGTACTTTAAACAAGTACTGTCACAAAGCAACTTTAAAAATATAACATACAAAAAAAAAACAACAAAGGCTGTATATAGCATACAGGGTGCTAGAGTCAGAAACGCCGGCACGAGCTGCAGCCAGTTAAAACGCATGCTTTATAATCAAATATAACAACTTTATACCTAGCTGCCTGTGCACTTTGTGAAGTGTTTGTACAACATGTTTTTTTAGTGGTTTAATTCCACAGTTGTAACAGCCAATTTTAGAAACTTAAAGTTTTGAGTTAAACTCATATTAATGTTTGCTTTATTTGAATAGAATATAATTCCTTCTATAGTCATAGACAATGGTAAAGTCTTTTTCCCCCTATAAGTTAGTAAGAGATAGAATCTTCTTGCTATAAGAGAAACAGTGTGATATTAGGTTTAGTTGTGTTTAGAGCAGGTCCAAGTAAACAGGGACTTGAAAGACCCATTTTTAAGTTAGAAATGGGATAAGCATACAGTTTTCTGACTGTTTCGAAATAGTTCGGAAATTATAAGTGATTAGTAACGATTTAAGATATAACAAATTAAGCTTAGAACTAGATTTTTCTTATTACATTTTTTTCTTTTTTTTGCTATTTTAATTTTCCCTTTTTTGTGAGAACTGTTTTACTTTAAACTTAACTAAACTTTTAAAAACAAAGATATTTGTCTGTAGAATCATTTCTGCACGTCAGGCTTTTGTTGAATCCCATTTTTTGAATTAGAGCTGCTGAACTTTGGAAACTTTGGGAAAACGTAGCTACATTATCATCAGAAAACTTGCCATATTAAGGCCTTGAAACCGGAATCTACCATCAGAGGACGCTTCTGCTCCAGAACTCGTCAACGAAAGAAAAAGAACTGAGTCATTCCGAGGTACTGTGCTGTTACCTTCTACCTATGCATAATTGTAAATGAAAGCAAGGTCGCCGTACCTGAACTTGAAGATTTTAAGAGACTGTGATATTGTAAAAGACTTTGTGGATGATCGCTTTTGCTTTTACCTGAGTTTTGAAGCCTCTCTATAAGGAAGTAACTGCTTTGTTGGAACGTACCGATTGTGACGTTTGTTGCTGAGAAGAGAACCAGCTGTCAATCATTTGAGCTGTTATCATGGCAATGTCTAAGCATAACTCCAGTGAAATTAGTAGTGAATTGAGTACAGACTCAAAGCCAAAAAATGTAATCGGAGATCTTAAAGGTCATATAAGTCAGAGGAAAGATAAACTTTCTGTGCTTATAGCTGAAATAGAAAGTCTTAAAGATACTACAGAAAATCATTCAGAAGTAGCTAAAAGACTTGAAAATTTTTGCGAGACGCACAGTGAGATAGAAGAGTTGAATCAAAGGCTAATATCAGCGCTAAATAAAGGAAGCGCAATTGAGAAACAGAATACTACATTCGCCGAAAGCTCTAAGAATTGGAACAAATTTATTAATGTTACAGAACTATGGTTGAAAGATGCAAATAGACTGTTAACACATAAATCCAACGAACAGCTAGTTAACAAATTCGAAGAGATGCAATTGCAAGAACAGGATCGCTCAAAGTCAAAGGTGCAAAAGGCTTCTCCGCGGTTAAAGCGCACTTTGGACTCTTTAGCCCAGAAAAGCGCTGCAGCAGCATCATCACCTTCTACGGCAGTGTTGGTTGAACAATCGACACTCGATAGAATCCTACGAATGTTGGATGAACTCGAGTCTGAAAGGCAGGAACGACCAGTAATTACCTCAGGGGCCCGTTCGCAGACTTACAAACAAGATCTCGTTGGTGTGCTAGCGCAGAATCAAATCGAATATAAGAAGAATCAAATTGAATGTCAAAAAAATCAAACCGAAAGCCAAAAGGCAGTTGTCGAAGCTACAAAGCTGTTAGCTCACCACTGGGAGAAACAAGATAAACCCCCAGCGCCACGTACAGAAGTACCAATATTTAATGGTGATCCTCTGACATATTCATCATTCATTAGAGCCTTTGATTATGCTGTAGACAAGACGTTTGAAAATGAACAAGATAAACTGCATTTTTTAGAACAATACACTAGAGGTCGCCCTCAAGAGTTCATTCAATCCTGTATCGGACTTGCGCCAAAGGAAAGTTATCAAAAGGCACTACAATTGCTCAAAACCTACTATGGAGATAGCAGGCAGATATATAGAGCACACATTAAAAAAATTATGAACTGGCCTCAGATAAAGTCAGCAGAAGATGGGGGAGCATTAGTAGATTTAGCTCTCTTCCTCGGTCGTTGCATGAATGCAGCACCTACTTCAGGAGGAAAACAGAACGAATTCGATATAGGAGAAAATCTACATATTGTCGTCTCAAAGCTCCCATATGAACTGAAATGAGAGTGGTTATCACTAGCCTGCAGTACTGAGAGAGAAGAAAAAAGAGATGTAAAATTTGATGATTTAATAAATTTCTTACACACACAAGCTCAGAACGCCTCTCATTCAATACATAGCACAGCTACGCAAAGTTACACCTACATAGAAAAAAGAGAGAGGAACGACAAAGGAGAACCTTCTATAAACTTATTCAAAAAAGGGGAAGTACTTTTGCTACAAACATCATTGAAACTGATGAAAAAGAAACTCCGGACACCTTAATCAAGAGGTCCTCCACAGACACTTATGCCTTTAAAATGCCTTGTGTATTTTGCAGTGGTCAACATATCCTTGCTGAATGTAGTAATATCAAAGAACTGCCACATAAAGAAAGAATTGACTTTTTAAAATCTAAAGGTTTATGTTTTCGCTGTCTCAAACAGGGGCATCTTGGTAAGAACTGTAAAGAAAGAATGAAATGTCAGACATGTTCTTTTCAGCACCCAGACATCCTGCATATCAAAAAAGATTCCGGAGCAACATCTAAATCTACAGTTAATGTGGCGACATCTACTGAAAAGGAAACCGAGACTGGAACTTGTAACTTTACTGGGGCCGGAGAAGAATGTGCATTACAAGTAGTTCCTGTCAAGGTAAAATCTAAGAAAGGCGAAAGGTATGTAGAAACATATGCCTTTATAGACCAAGGCAGTACAGTAACAATTTGCACTGAAAGGCTCCAGAAACAAGTCAAGATTTACAAGTCTGTGGTCTCAATGATGATAAATATATTGATTTGCCAAAGGTCTTTACACAGGTCTCCATTCCAGTTGACAGAGAAAATATTCCACTACAAGAAGATATCGATAAGTGGTCATATCTTAAGGAGATACGTCTAACTCATATTGATTCTGAAGTTGATCTTTTAATAGGAATCAACTATCCAAAAATCTTGGAGAAGTCACGAATCATACCTAGCCAAGAAGGTGGACCCTATGCTACAAAGACTGCACTTGGATGGGTGGTAGGTGGACCATACAAAGAGATTGATGACCTCACAAAACAAAGTGGTAAGCTGCCCAAACATTCAATCAATCGTGTGTTAATAACAGAGATTGAAGATATGTTGCTGCAACAGTATAACACAGATTTTACAGAACGCAGCTGTGAAGAAAAGGAGGAGATGTCACAGGAGGACATCAAGTTCATACGCATAGCCTCAGAATCTGCGAGTCTGGTAGGTGGCCACTATTCTTTAAATTTGCCTTTGAAGGATGAAACACTTAAAATGCCAAACAATCGCTGTATTGCTGAACAGCGTGCTATTGGACTCAAAAGAAAACTGAACAAAAATTCAGGTTTCCACAGAGACTATAAAGCCTTCATGAAAGACATTATAGACAATGGTTACGCTGTCAAAGTACCCAAAGAAGGCCTAAATTGCAATAAAGGCAGTGTGTGGTACATTCCATATCACGGTGTGTATCATACAAAGAAAAATAAAATTCGAGTGGTCTTTGACTGCACAGCCACCTATCAGGGATTCTCACTTAATGAGCAATTATTAAAAGGCCCCGACCTAACTAACACACTCATTGGCGTCCTTACAAGATTCAGAAAGGAGCCAGTAGCCCTAATGGCAGACATTAAGTCAATGTTCTACCAAGTTAAAGTACCAGATAAAGACACTGATCTTTTACGTTTTTTATGGTGGCCTGAAGGTAATCTAAATAAAGACCTTGAAGAGTACAAAATGACAGTACATCTTTTTGGTGCTACTTCTTCACCCAGTTGTGCTTCTTATGCTTTGCATAGAACAGCCGAAGATGCCAGAGATACATTTCCTGAGGAAGCTGTTAACACCGTTCTCAATAACTTCTACATGGATGACTGCTTAAGGGCAGTGACAACAGAGGTACAAGCTAAAAAGCTGGCAAAGGACCTCCAAGCTCTATGCCTAAAAGGGGGATTTCATTTGACTAAGTGGGTGAGTAACAACAGAGAAGTTTTATTGTCTATTCCTGAAGAAGACAGAGCTCATGAACAAAAGGACTTAAACTTGAGCCACAGTCTCCTTCCCACAGAGCGTGCCCTGGGTGTTCAGTGGTGCACAGAAACGGATAGTTTCAAATTTCAGATTAAGTTACAAAACAAGCCCGCTACAAGGCGTGGTATTCTGTCTGTTGTTAGCTCAGTTTATGATCCACTTGGTTTTTTAGCACCTGCCCTACTGCCAGCAAAACTTATTCTAAGAGACTTATGTAAAGAGAAATTTGGGTGGGATGAAGAAGTAGAAGTCAAACACATTCAGAAATGGAAAAAATGGATGGACGATTTGCAGTTACTTACAGACTATAAAGTGAACAGATGCTTCAAAACTACCGGGTTTGGAACCATAAAGACAGCACAAATGCATCATTTTGCAGATGCTAGTGAAGATGGATATGGCACTGTCACTTACCTTGTCTTAACCAACGAAGAGGGCAAAAAGCATTGTTCATTCCTGATGGGCAAGTCAAGAGTTGCACCATTGAAGCAGGTCACGATTCCAAGATTGGAGCTGACAGCAGCCGTTGTGGCAGTTAAAATGGATAAAATGCTTAAAGGTGAGCTTCAAATGCCCTGACAGCACCACGGTGCTAAAATACATTTCAAATGAAAGCACTTGGTTCAAGACCTTTGTTGCTAACAGAATCTCCGTGATCAGAGATCATTCACAGCCTTCACAGTGGAGGTATATGACATCTGCCCTTAACCCGGCTGATCTAGCATCCAGAGGGCTAAACATAGAAAACTTTCTCAAAAGCACCACATGGTCACAAGGTCCAAGTTTTTTATTGAAGCCAGAATGGGACTGGCCAAAAAGTCCAGATCAACCAAACGATTCACTCATTGAAGATGATCCAGAAGTTAAAACTTGTGCAGTTAACATAACAAAAATAGAGGAAGCAACCGAGCCTATCAACAAACTAATCACCTATTTTTCAGATTGGCTTCGTCTGAAGAAAGCAACGGCTTGGTTTCTCAAGTTTAAAGACTTAATGCTGAACCTAAGAAATGAAAGAAAAACATTCAAACTAGAAGTCAGACAGACTAAAAGTAATCCAGAAGAACAAAAATCACTCATCGCAAAGCACAACTGACTTTAAAAACAAAACCAATTTCTCTAGACGATTTAGTTAAAGCTGAAACGGAGCTTATCTGCCTTAGTCAACAACAAGAATTTCCAGAAGAATTAAAGGCTTTAAAGAAAAAGACTTGTGTTAAAAAGAACAGTCAAATCTATAAACTTGACCAGATCATACAAGATGGAATACTGAGAGTTGGAGGAAGACTCTGCAAAGCTGCAATACCAGAAGAAGCTAAACATCCTGCAATTCTACACAAGCATTCACATGTTGCTTCTCTTATATTGCAACACATTCATAAACGAATTGGACATTGTGGGCGCAACTATGTGCTCGCTCAGCTACGCCAAAAATACTGGATACCTCAAGCGAATTCAGCGATCAGAAAAATAATTTCAAAGTGCACAACGTGCAGAAGATACAATGCAAAAGTAGGTGAGCAAAAAATGGCAGATTTGCCAGAAGATCGCCTAGCACCAAACCAACCACCGTTCACTAATGTTGGAGTCGATTATTTTGGCCCCTTCCTAGTCAAAAGAGGAAAAAGCCTAGTCAAGAGGTACGGAGTAATCTTCACATGTTTCACAACCAGAGCTGCGCACATAAAGATTGCACACAGCTTAGACACTGATTCTTGTATCCAAGCCATACTCCGATTTAAGGATAGAAGAGGACAAGTTAAAATCATGCGCTCAAACAATGGAACAAATTTTGTTGGAGCAGAAAGAGAACTACGAGAAGCTATTAAAAAATTGGAAAACAAAAAAATCTGCGATGCTATGATGCAAGAACAAATCAAATGAATTTTCAATCCACCATCAGCTTCTCATCAAGGTGGAGTGTGGGAAAGACAAATAAGGAGCATAAGAAAGATCTTAAATTCAACACTAAACCAACAAACACTTGATGATGAAAACCTTCCTACAATGATGTGTAGAGTGGAATCAATACTCAATAACAGACCCCTTACAAAGACATCAGATGACCCAAATGATTTGGAACCCCTCACACCCAATCACTTGTTGTTACTGAAGACAAAACCTAAATTACCACCGGAACTCGTTTCAGAAAATGAACCATACCCAAGAAGACGTTGGAAACAAATTCAATACATGGCTGATTTGTTTTGGAAAAGATGGACTAAAGAGTATTTGCCAATACTTCAAGAACGTCAAAAATGGCTTGCACCAAGAAGAAATTTTGAACCAGGGGACATTGTTTTAATTGTAGATAAAGCTTCACCTCGCAATTCCTGGATAATGGGTCGAGTCATCAAGACAATGCCAGATGCCAAAGGTGCAGTCAGAAGAGTTTGTGTGCAGACCAAAACCAGCACACTGGACAGACCTGTGAATAAACTGTGCCTGCTTCAAGAAACAGCAAATGTATGAAATATGAAATTTTTAAAGTGTTTGTTTGCAGTGTTATTGCTAGTGATTTGAAAACAATAGTTAATATAAAGTTAACTGGCTCATATTGAAGTAAAGTATAGTAATTGTCTCCGCTCCTGCATAGCCAATTACGGGCCGGAAATGTAAGAGCCAATTTTAGAAACTTAAAGTTTTGAGTTAAACTCATATTAATGTTTGCTTTATTTGAATAGAATATAATTCCTTCTATAGTCATAGACAATGGTAAAGTCTTTTTTCCCCCTATAAGTTAGTAAGAGATAGAATCTTCTTGCTATAATTGAGAAACAGTGTGATATTAGGTTTAGTTTTGTTTAGAGCAGGTCCCAGTAAATAGGGACTTGAAAGACCCATTTTTAAGTTAGAAATGGGATAAGGTAGGGTGACCAAGCGTCCTCTTTTGCCCGGACATGTCCACTTTTTACGTCCTGTCCGGGGCGTCCTGACGGGTTTTATAAATTCACGAAAATGTCCGGTTTTTCATAGGACCATTACGCGTGTACGTAAATTGACTGGTGTTTTGCACACAATACTAGGGTACTACTTTTTTGCGCGACGTAATTACTGGGAGGCTGCCTTGTGGGCAGGTCTGCGCCGCGCGTGCAAACACACAGACACAGACAGGGAGCAGTGCAGACAGGGATCAGAGCAGAGAGCGGAGCACTATAGCAGGGAAAATGCCGAAGCCTAAGTGCAGCTTCACCTATGAACTGCAAAGAAAATTTCCCACATACCGTCCCGGTCAGGACAAGTGGGAGGCGGAGTGCACCGTGTGCAAAGCCGGTACATATGTCTCGGTATCCAATAAAGGTGCTGGGGATCTGAAAGCCCACATGGACACCGAGAAACATAAAAAAGCTGTGCGAGGTGAGACTAGTTCATCTGCAAAGTTGACAGAGTTTTTTGTCAGACCAGGAAAAACAGAGGATGATGTAAATGCAGCAGAAGGTGCAATGGCTTTTCATACAGTGAAACATCACAACAGTTACAGGTCCATGGATTGCACCAGTACTTTGCTTAAAAAGGCATTTCCTGACTCTGACATTGCAAAACAGTTTAGTAGTGCTCGCACCAAGACCGAAGCCATCGTCAATGGTGCTATAGCCCCCCACTCTGTTGAAATCACTCATGAAGCACTCAAAGAAATCCAGTACTGTGGTGTTTTCACAGACGGGAGTAACCACGGAGCAGTGAAAATATTCCCAGTCATAATCCAGTATTTTGACTGGAAGAAGGGTGGCGTGCAAACAAAATTGATTGAAGTTAAAGACACACCCAATGAAGACAGCAGAAACCATTGCAAAATATCTCACAGAAACCCTGGCAAAAAACAATCTGTCGGAAAAATGCATTGCATTTACTGGAGACAATTGCAACCCAAATTTTGGAGGAATCCGACGTGATGAAGCTGGAAAGAATGTGTTTGCAAATTTGAAGAGTTTGCTGCAAAACAAGACTCTGATCAGTGTGGGTTGCCCAGCACACATTGAATATAATTGTGCACACCATGGCGCAGGCACAATAGAAATTGACATTGAGAATATCATATTCAAAATCAATCAGTACTTTCACATTTACACTGTGCGCACTGAGAGCCTGAAGGAGTATTGTGATTTTGTTGAGATTGATTACAGAAGGATGCTCTCTCACAGCAAGACATGGTGGCTGTCATTGTTCCCAAGCATTGAGAGGATGTTACAGATGTTTCCAGCTTTAAAGGCATATTTTCTGTCTCAGCAAAAGCCACCCATAGCACTCAAGAGTTTTTTTGAAAATGATTTTGCTGAAATCTACCTTTGGCACATGCACACACTCATGTCTGTGTTCCACACCCACATTCAAGAAATGGAACAGGAGAACATGTCCATTATGGAAGTGAAGAAGATATTAAACAATATACATACCATTCTTCTTCAACGCAAGAGCAACAACTTCATGTCCCTTAAAGTTAAGGGACTACTGGCACAGAAGCGCAAAGATGGACTTGACAAAGACTGTGACCAGTTCTGTGCAGATGTGCATGGCATGTACAGTGCATGTCTGGAGTATCTGGAGAAGTGGATGACTCCCATGGAAGAGTTCTCAACATTCATGTGGATGGATCTGAGTGAGCCACCAAACTGGAATGATGTGGAGGCATGCATCAATTACCTTGGAGAGAAGGGGGTGGCAGTTGATGATGTTAAGTGTTTTGACCAGGCCACCAATCTGAGGAAATTCACAGAAACGTGCAACCATGATGAGGAGTTCAGTGGCCTGCAGGTACACCAGAGGTGGACCAAATATTTTGAAAAGGCAAAAAGCATTGCATGTTACTCAGAGCTACTGACAATTGCACAGTTTGTCTTTGCACTTCCCTCTCACAATGCAAATGTTGAGAGGGTTTTTTCACTACTGCAAAGCCAGTGGACCAAGGAGAGGAACCAGCTCTCCGTAGAGTCACTATAGGGGATTCTACTAGTTCAGTACAACTTCAAAGACATGTCTTGCAAAGACTTTCATGCTTATTTGTTAAGCTATCGAAAACTGCTAGGAAAGATCAGCTCTACAGCAAAATATGGATGGGCTGACAAGGAGGATGAAGAAGAGAAGCAGGATGAAGAAGAAAACTAAAGATGAAAAGTCTAGATTCTTTTTGTTTTAAGTTTTTTTTGTCTTTGTGAGACTCTTCTGTTATTTATTTTATTACATTTAAGAGATATATTGTTGAAGCTGGAACAGAATAGTTCATATTTAGAACAATATTTAATTATTTATTTGAAGAGTCTAAGAAAGCTATTATTTTGTTATAAGTTTTTACAGATTTCATTTTATTTTATTACAGAGGTTAATTCTGCACCATTGAAGTTTAATAAATAATGTTCATCAACCACCAAGAAGCTTGTCTGAATTCGTCTGGAGGCCGTGCCGATCGTCCTCTTTTTTGGAAATCAAAATATGGACACCCTAGGATAAGCATACAATTTTCTGACCGTTTCGAAATGGTTCAGAAATTATAAGTGATTAGTAACGATTTAAGATATAACAAATTAAGCTTAGAACTAAATTTTTCTTATTATAATTTTTTCTTTTTTTTTGCTATTTTAATTTTCCCTTTTTTTGTGTGAACTGTTTTACTTTAAACTTAACTAAACTTTTAAAAACGAAGATATTTGTCTGTGGAATCATTTCTGCACGTCAGGCTTTTGTTGAATCCCATTTTGTGAATTAGAGCTGCTGAACTTTGGAAACTTTGGGAAAACGCAGCTATAATAGTTTTCTTGTAAGCATGCCTGTATCATCTCCCACTTATTGTTTTGTTCCATGGTTTACCCAGATAAACTCCAGTGTTTTTGCCCCATTGTTTACCTTCCCTGCCTGTCCTCTGACAGACTGGATTTGAATCTCTGCCTAGATTATGACTTTTCTAACAGATTATGATTTTGATTTGTTAGTTCTGAGTAAATAGCGCCTGTGAGGGCACCCAGTTTCTGTCCCGTTATTACAATTACCAATTCATTTTCAGTTATTAGTGATTTTTTTTTTAAAGTGCAGAATAAGTTGGTTTTGTATACTGAGATATATTCTCAATGACTGGAGTAACACTCTGCTGTCCAGTCATTGTTGCTTTCTGTATAGTGAGCATGGTCAAAATGACATCACTCAGATCCCTCTGGGGGCTGCAGCAATACCCTTGTCCTGGGCTCAGTGGAAAATGTGGGCATTATGACTTATGCCCGCCTCCTGCTTAGCAGCAATGGCTGAAATAGAGGCAGAAGTGGGTAGTTCTGTCTGCAATGATTTAGTGCCAAAAAAGGGTACAAATGTGACATCCATTTTTTGGGAATGGTTTAGCTTCAGACAGAAAGATACAGAACAAAAGTTATATGAAAACTTTGCAAGACAGAAGTACGAATGAAGACCTGCAACATCCATCCATCCATCCATCCATTATCCAACCCGCTACAGTATATCCTAACTACAGGGTCACAGGGATCTGCTGGAGCCAGTCCCAGCCAACACAGGGTGCAAGGCAGGAAACAAACTCCGGGCAGGGCGCCAGCCCACCATAGGGCGCACACACACACACCAAGCACACACTAGGGATAATATGAATCACCAATGCACCTAACCTGCATGTCTTTGGACTGTGGGAGGAAACCGGAGCACCCAGAGAAAACCCATGCAAACACGGGGAGAACATGCAAACTCCACGCAGGGAGGACCCGACCTGCAACATGTCAAACCTATTCAGTCATTTGAAAACAAAACTTGTTCTAAAGTATGAAGAATGTATCAAACTTTGCAAGGTCTCTGCACAAAATGCAACAAAGTGTACGGCCGCAAAAAAAACACACTTTCAGCAACATTGTCATTGCATACCGTATGAAAAGACAGGCCCCAAATGGAAGGAAATAACAGCTACCGTTGCACTTGCTAAAGGTATGGTTCTTATTACTACTGTAATACATGAATTTCAGAAACTACTGAGAATGATTGATCCCAAATATGTCCTTCCCAGTCACAAATGTTTTGCCGGAGAAGCACTTTCCAACCTATATTATGAAGTGAAGGAGAAAATTTTGAATCAGCTTCAGAACATAAGCCACTTTTCCATCACATCCGATCTTTGGACTGGTCGTACCGTGCAACCATACCTGTGCATAACAGTCTATTTTATTGAGAACTAGCAAAATACCCGCGCTTCGCAGCGGAGAAGTAGTGTGTTAAAGAGGTTATGAAAAAGTAAAGGAAACATTTTAAAAATAACGTAACATGATTGTCAATGTAATTGTGTTGTCATTGTTATGAGTGTTGCTGTCATATATATATACATATACACATATACACACACATATACACACATATACAGATATATTATATATACATATACACATATATTTTTTATATATATATTTTTTTTATATATATATATATATATATATATATATATATATATACACATACATACATACATACATACATATACACACATAGATGCACTTACAATAACATAGAAATCAATATAAACAACATTAACATCATTATCATATGAGAATATGAAGTAATATATAAGAAGCACATTTCATATAAATATAAATAATTAAACAGTAAAATCTTCTTGTATAATTTGCTACCGTGGCTTTTCGTTGGTCTGTCCAGGATTTTAAATCACCTGTAGCTTGCAAACTGTTTCACCTATTGACTTGAAATCTGGTACACATATAATACGTCACGTCTGCTATCCGCTTTATGGGTGATGATTGTATTACTCTTTTTATGTTTATTTTATTTTAGAATCAACTCCTATCTGCGCACACCAGGGCGGCCGTGGGCAGATGCGTATGGTGTATTCACTCCATGTTATCGTGCATTGCGCTGTCACTGGTATTTTGATAAAAGAATTTGAACAATATATGAGAAGCGTATAAATTATTAAACAGTAAAACATTAACATTTAAGAAGTAAAGTTACATTGAGTACTACTGCAGTGCCTTCGGGTATACCTCATTTTTTCTTTGCCCATTACATGCTTAAATGTATACATTTTTTGGTGTACCTACCCGAGAACACGCGACATATAACCGACCGTGGGAGAAGCATGGATTTTAAAGAAGCGTTGAGTTCATCTGCTGGTCTCCCTCGTGGAATAACTGGTAATGTTTCACTAAAATCTACAGCGAGTAAAACGACATTACCTCCTTTTTTTTTGTACGATCTCTGAGATGTTGCTTTTTTCGGTTCAAGGCTTCATAAGCTCTTTTATGTTCCATGGTGTACTTAATAAGTACTAATTATCCCAAACCATCATCTTTGAATGTTGCAAGACTTTCGCCTTGTATGTAGATCGGGGTAATTACATTCATTGCATTCCTAGTCTGAATCACAATCTGATTGTATGGGTGGTTACCTGGCACTGTAGGGTTGCCACCCGTCCTTTAAAATACGGAATCGTGCCGCGTTTGACAATGAAATTGCGCGTCCCGTTTTGAATCAATACTGGACGGGATTTATCCCGTATTTTTTTTATCATTTTTTTTTTAAAGCAGCGTCTCATGCAAATCATCCCACACGCATTTTATGAAGATGCCTCCTTTCCTACTTTTGATTGGGTAATACTTGATGTCATCGTTAGTTTGATTGGTGTTTTTAACTGTCCAGTGAGGAGGGCGTGTCTTTTAAGTACAGTCTGCAAAGTGTTGGCACTGAGATGTGGCGTCAGCGCCATACTTGAAGCCCCTAACGTTGCGGTCAGCAAGTCGGCTAACATCCGCCATGTGCCGTCTTTCAGTTGCGAGAAGCAGATCATAGAATGGTTGAAACTGTTGCCCCTAACGTTGCGCCACGGCGTGTGGTTCGTTTATACCTCGTGTCTTCTCATTAAACTTTTATCTCGCAAATATGTTATTGCAATCCGCAGCGGGAGCGTTTCTATAAACTTTATTTAAACTTACGTTTTACACCGTGGTTTGTTTCCCTTATGAACATGCTTGTATGCTTAACTCGCTCCGTTCTCAATTGTTTAATTAATTTTTTGCTCTTCGCTGTTTGCGGCTGTTCCTCCATTTCCCCCTACTTCGTTCTTTTATCTCGCGAATATGTTATTGCAATCCTTAACGGGAGCGTTTCAATAAACTGATTGAAAATAGTTTTGCATTTACCTTTTTAGTAAAAGGCGAGCTTTTAAGCCTGAGAAATCACCCCGTAAATGCACACGTTTAATTGGACATGTGTTAATATGTATGGTTACACAGTATTAAAAGACAGTAAACAACGTCAGTTACCTTTGTTCCCGCGTTTGATAAAAGGTGAGCTTTTAAGCCTGAGAAATCACCCCGTAAATGCACACGTTTAATTGCACATGTGTTAATATGTATGCTTACACAGTATTAAAAGACAGTCAAAAATTAACGTCATTTACCTTCGTTCCCGCGTGCGACTCGTGCTGTAAATCTCTTCCTTGTTTTTAGTTCACGTGATTACGTAGGAGGCGTGATGACGCGATACGTGACTCCGCCTCCTCCATTACAGTGTATGGACAAAAAATATGTTCCAGTTATGACCATTACGCTTTGAATTTCGAAATGAAACCTGCCTAACTTTTGTAAGTAAGCTGTAAGGAATGAGCCTGCCAAATTTCAGCCTTCTACCTACACGGGAAGTTGGAGAATTAGTGATGAGTGAGTCAGTGAGTGAGTGAGTCAGTCAGTGAGGGCTTTGCCTTTTATTAGTATAGATTGGGAGATGAAGAGTGTCAGTTTTAAGACAGGCTATGTGCCAAATGACTATAACAAAGAAACGATTGGAAATTAGACGATGTGCAACAAGTTTGCCTTACCACAGACAGTGCTGCTAATGTGATTAAAGCTGTTGATTTGAACAAATGAAAGAGACTGGTCACCGGCTGCATCTATCGATTGGTAAGGGGTTTGTGTGTATGCACGTTGTCACACACGTGCGACTAGAAGGGAGCTGAGTGGACCAAGTGGAGGTAATTACCCGCCAGGCGGGGGTGGCAGGGTGCACTAAACCTACCTCTGTTATCTCTGCTGGCCAAATACAGGAAAACCTGCCTGATTCAACATCACTTCCGGTTCTGGTCCCCAGTCTGATGTCACTTCTGGTTCCAGCACCCAGACTGACGTCACTTTTGGTTCTGGTGCACAGATTGACATCACTTCTGGTTCCGGCCAGATGACGTCACTTCCACCTTTCAGCTTATAAAGCCACCATCTTTTCTCAACTCTTCAGTTCAGTTCAGGACTCAAAACAGTGCACATGAGTGCTATTTCAAAACCCTTTTGCAGCCAGGGACAATATATGGGTGGCTGCCCCAAACCTTTTTGTGTGTGTCGAGGCTGTTTATTTCATAACATGCATGTGTGTATGTGTGTGCATGTATGAGAAATATTTTTAAAAAGAGAAGGGATTTGACAGCAGCACAGAGAGAGCTTAATTCTCCTTGCCATTAGCTCATAACAGAATCCCATACAAGATGGGGATCAAGAGGGTGTTGGAACAACACCAGGCCATCACTCAAGTTCTGTCATCTGACAACAAAACCAGATATCTTTCCCCTACCTGGCAGGACATTGATGTTCTGGAGTCAACCGATAAAGCTCTCCAACCCCTCCTGGAATTTACATACATGCTGTCAGCTCAGTCTTTTGTCACAGTCTCCAATTTTAAGCCTATGTTACTCCTTTTTCAAACCAACATCTTGGCTCACCAACAGGAGGACAAAGAGCTTATTTTGTCAATTAAGACCTAAATATTTGATTATCTGAGAAGTTTGATGACTCTGTCACCCGGCAACTACCGGACATTGCTTCTTGTATGGAGACATAGTTCAAAAGATCTTACATTCCTGAGGGGAAAGCATGAAGATGTCAAACACAGAGTTGTGTCTAAAGTGGAGACTCTTCAACATGATGAGACCAGCACCTAGCCTGGCATAGCTGTGGGACCTCCAGAAGCAGCTGAAGCAACACCACTGGCAGCAAAAAAAAAGAAATGAAACCTTGTTAGCTTATTTAAGAGGCCAGCATCTTCATCCACATTTGTCTCACAGAGGTAAAACTGAAAATGAAAGTTCAACTTATCTTCAAGCAGCCCTGATTGACAATGAAACAAACCCACTTCCATTTTGTTAAGAACATAAACCAGTCTTTCCAACTCTCAGCCACCTTGCAAAGAAATATCTCTGCATACAGGTCACTAGTTCACCTTCAGGGCATTTAGCATAGGGGGCAGCACAGTGAACTGCCACAGGGCATCTTTAAAACCAGACACTTATTCTTGCCATGGATTATTTGTTGACAAAACATATAACTTTAAAATAGAAATGTTTTAATATGCTGTTTTTTAGTTTTTTGTATGGCAAATCTACTAGTTAAAGCACCTACTCCTACACTACCTAAGTACAGTCAGAAAATTGGCTTTCTGGTGTTAATTTTTATATGCATTTCTTGCAATAATGTGTATATTTTGTTTATTTGTGCTATTATAATGTAAATCATATAAAGCTATTACTGTGCAATTAGATCCAAATAATTAAATATAAGAGCAATTTAACTGTGTGACTTTTTTTGAGTAAAATTGGATAGGAAAAAATATTGATGCATATTGTGTATCGACATTTGGTCCAAAAATGTTATGATTTCAAATTTGAGCCTTATCTCCCAGCCATATTTCTGTCCACAAAAGGGTCTGATTGTGCAAAAATACGGATGGCATGCTGGGCAACATAATTTCTGTGTTTTAACTATACTGTGGCTTATTGTTACTGGGTCACAGAATCACATTGTTGAATGCCCTTCTTGCTTGTTCTTGCCTACTGGTTTTGTGGACATTTCTTACAATAAACCTTGTTTGTTGTCTTCTTCTTCTAACTTCCATGTCACCAAGTGAGTTTCCTCTGCATGTTGCAGTGAATTGTGTGCCCGGCAAAGACAGCTGCTGATGGAGTATGTAAATTTCCCCTTGGGATTAATAATCTATCTATCTATCTATCTATCTATCTATCTATCTATCTATCTATCTATCTATCTATCTATCTATCTATCTATCTATCTATCTATCTGTCTGTCTGTCTGTCTGTCTGTCTGTCTGTCTGTCTGTCTGTCTGTCTGTCTGTCTGTCTGTCTGTCTGTCTGTCTATTTCTGATTCCAAGACTATTGTGTGTTATATGCAGGTGTTGCTGCACTACAGTACATTCTGTCAGACTGAAAAGTTAGTCTGAGCCAGGCAAATATATGTGGAGGCATAATAAAGTGCTATCATGTGTTGCCGCTACGTTGGAGGAAAAAAGGAAGGGAGTAAATTCTGCAAAGAAGGTAAGCGTGGTTAGGCAGGTGTTTATTAAGGAGGGGGAGAACAATGTCACCGTAAGCCTGGCTAAACCAAATGGGGAACAATTAGGTGAGGCAAATTGGAAGCTTGATGTAGACCTTAATGCAAGGTTAGTAGTTTCAAAAGAAAGAGCTATATGTAACTTGTGGCCAGATATGATATTTTGGTCAGTAAGGAAATGAATAGTTTATTTCATTGAATTAACAATTCCATGGGAACAGTTAATTGAGGAAGGGCATGAAAGGAAGAGAGCAAGATATGCAGACTTGGCAGCTGATGCCACCCAGAGAGGTTGGGCTGTGCATGTGCTGGCAACTGAGGTACGTTGTGGCGGCTTTGTAGCTAGATCTTTTAACATTGTTACAGAGGGAGTTTGGGTTCTCAAACTTGCCTTAAGGCAAGTGGTAAAAAAACTGATTAGCATGTTGGAAGAAGCAAGCCAGTGGATATGGCTAAGGCAACAGAGTATATTTAAATATAAGATTTTTATTTTATTCATAGTGTTTTAGCTGTACTTAAAGATATTGATAAATGCTGTTTGTTTATTTATTAATTTTATTTATTATTTATTTATTTATTTTAATGATATGTATTGAATGTGAAGTTTAACGATGTATGTGTTTAGTTTTTAGGATTTGATGGCTTATTTATTAATTTTAGGGTTTTAACGGTTCTAGATAATTGCTATAGATAAGCACGAGCAAGTCTTGCACAATTCTGATCTAAGTTTACTTCCAAGGTTGGCAGAATAGGCTCATATAAGAAAAAAAGTGAGTTTTATATAAATGGTTTTAGTAATACTAATGGGGGGGGGGGGGGGGGCTAAAATTGGCTGAACCCAATTCATTATGAAAGGAGGGTGGTGCATGTAAGACATCACATGCATTGTTGAAATCTTTTCGATGTTGTGTGCCTTAAATCCAGTGAGACACCATTCAAGAGAGAGGAGCCCACCTGATGACCTCTGTGATTTTCCTGTTTGACTGGCGTTTAGACAAGTCGCGACGATGGCATAAATATAGCAGGTTGGAAAGCACAGCACATACGATTTTGTTAACACTAGAATCCCCGAAGCCTACAAAAATAGTTATAATCCCAGGCTACCATTAAATTCCTTCACACCTCTCCATGAGCTTCTTTTGTTTTGCAAATGTATCGATCAGCACAAGCAGCAAGCAGCCTGCTATCCCACCCCCCACTAACACAGCTGAAGTTCTCCCAGCTCAAGTCTGTTTATCTGTGTGTTTGATCAACATACATGTACGCAAGCAATAGTACAGAGAATGCAGTCAGACTTATTTTTTTGGGCACATACACTGTCAGCATGCCACTGCCAGATCTAAACACTAGCACGGAGAGTTTCTTGCGTACTGAAGTGTCTATAGCACACAGGAAGCTCTGCAGTCTACTTGTGACTTTACGCTGTAGGAAGATAAGAAAATATATATAGGTAAACAACATTTGAGGTGGCATTTATATGAGTAACATATAAATGTTTTTCATATAAAGACCATTAAGAAACTTCTTGCAAACAGAACTTTGCAAGATACCTTGGGGAGCTCTGTAGGCCCTGCTGTTTCGTTGAAGGATATGTGTGTGGCAGATTCACTGGCAGGATGACGCCCAACCCGTTGCTGAATCCAAACGGTGCCACTTTCACCTTTATGCCTGGTGCAGCTGCATTGTTCTTAATGTGTGAGTGGACGTTTCTTGCGGGGAGGGCATCTGTTCTCTTTTTCCAATGTAGAACCCTCATCATACTTGAAAACAGCAGTGTCAGATCAGGGCGAGTGTGAATGTGACTGAGAAAATAAAACTGAATAAAAAAATTTAAAAAAGCAAACTTTTACAACTACCATAAATTTACACCAGCTTTTACAGATTCAAATCAAATGTATATTTTTATTCTAAAATAGTAATAATATGAGCAGCTCACTACTCAAATGGGTAAATCTAGGAAAGGCCCAGAATCGAACCCACAACCTCTTGATTATATGTCAGCAGTTCTTACCACTGCACCACCCAAGCAGAGTCAGCATTGTACCCTAACCCAACTTCTTTTTCTTCAGGTATATTCTTGAACTAGCAAAATACCCGCGCTTCGCAGCGGAGAAGTAGTGTGTTAAAGAGGTTATGTAAACATATATATACATAAACATACTGTATATACATAAATATATACATATACACATCCACATATATATACATATATCAACATATATATACACATACATATATATATATATATATATATATATATATATATATATATATATACACACACATGCAGACACATATACATATATATACATATATATATTTGTATATCTACATATATATACACATATATACATATATATACATATACATATTTGTATATCTACATATATATAAACATATATACATATATATACATATTTGTATATCTACATACATACACATATATCTATCTATCTATCTATCTATATATATATATATATATATATATATATATATATATATATATATATATATATATATATATATATATATATATATATATATATATACACACATATATATATATATAGCTGATTACCCAGTGGATTCGCTCACTGAGTGCAAGAGAAAAAAATAAAATGTATGTATAAAATAAGTATAATTGCCAAATTTATTTTTCCACAAATAAAGAGCACTTACAATAACATAGAAATCAATATAAACAACATTAAGATCATTATCATTTGAGAATATGAAGTAATATATAAGAAGCACATTGCATATAAATATAAATTATTAAACATTAAAATGTTCTTCTATAAAACACTACCGTGGCTATTCGTTTGTCTGTCCAGGATTTTAAATCAGCTGTAGCTCGCAAACCGTTTCACCTATTGACTTGAAATTTGGTACACAGATACTACGTCACGTCTACTATTCGCTTTCCCACACATATGAACACATATATATATATATTTATACACACATACATATACACACACATACACATATATACATATACATACATAGTGCGTTGCAACACGGGCTGTGATTGTTACATGGGAGGGAGACGACAAATCACAGCTTCCCGCTTTCTAATCGGGCTTGTGATTGCTGCTTTGACGGATGCCCAGATCCCACAGTATTTCCCCTTAGGAGAGGCGTTAGGCAAGTGTAATTGAATAGCGGTGCTGCAAGTTATTACTCTTTTTATGTTTATTTTATTTTATTGTAGAATCAAGTCACAGCTGCGCGCACCAGTGCGTGCGTGGCGGATGCGTACGGCTGACGTTTTCATTGTCTACCACCTTCGGTAATCATTCTTGAGGCAGATTGAAGACTTAAGTGCCAGCTTAACTGAAAAATTAAAGAAAACATACTAAGTTTTAAAAAAAATCAGTTTTAACGGGAAAAGATGCCGACGAAAGAAGAGAAGCAGCGGGACGCTAGGGTCAAGAGCTGCTCATTAAGCAGCAAGCGCATCAACCTCTGAGCAAACGAATGGTAAACGTACAGAGAAAGAGGATAAATACTATGAATGGTCATGTCAAGTGTATTCACTCCACGTTATCGTGCAGTGCGCTGTTACTGGTATTTTGATAAAAGAATCTGAATAACATATAAGAAGCGTATAAATTATTAAACAGTAAAACATTAACATTTAAGAAGTAAAGATACATTGAGTACTACTGTAGTGCTTTCGGGTATAGTACATTTTTTGTTTGCCCATTACATGCATAAATGTATACATTTTTTGGTGTACCTACCCAAGAACACGCGACATGACCCCGGCAGTTAAAAATGTATCGCTCCAGCAATTTTAACTTTGTTACAAAGTCATCTAATATGGTATTGCAAACGGCAGCGGGAGCGTTTCTATAAACTCAATTTAAACTTACTGTTTACACCGTGCTTTGAAGATGCATAGTATGCGACACGTGTTTCGCCGTAATTGTGGGCTCATCAGGAGTACACAGTCACTGCACTACCTTACGGGAATCGATCCTCGGACGTAGAGGCGAAGCCCCTAACGTTGTGCCACGGCGTGAGGTTCGTTCATTTGACAGCATGTAGATCGGGGTAACTACATTGCAGGCATTCGTAGTCTGATTCACAATCTGATTGTATGGGTGGTTACCTACCAGGTAACGCTTGTGGTTGTTGAGCAAGTCGGCTAACTTCTGCCACGGTGCCCTCTTTCAGTTGCGAGAAGCAGATCATACAATGGTTGAAATAGTTTAATATATATAGCAAAATCACCGCGCTTCGCAGGGGCGAATATGGTATTGCAAACGGCAGCGTTTCTATAAACTTAAAGTTACGGTTTATACCGTGCCTTGTTTCATATTGTTTTCCTACCTTATCAATTGTGTAATGTGTTTTTTGAACAGGTTTCATTCATGTAAGTGATCACTCCTGCTGCGTTCAGTCACTTCACGTGAGCCACTCTCTTGTGTGATGTTGCGATGTGCACGGGTTTATTTAATGTTAGCTAAGACCCGGCAGTTAAAAGTTTCTCGCTACAGCAATTTTAACTGTTACAAAGTGATGCAAACTCTCGTTTATACCTCGTGTCTTCTCATTAAACTTGTATCTCGCGAATATGGCATTGCAAACGGCAGCGGGAGCGTTTGTATAAAGTTAAGGTTACGGTTTACACCGTGCTTTTTTATACCTCGTGTCTTCTCATTAAACTTGTATCTTGCGAATATGGTATTGCAAACGGCAGCGGGAGCGTTTCTATAAAGTTAATTTAGACTTACGGTTTACACCGTGCTTTTTTATACCTCGTGTCTTCTCATTAAACTTGTATCTCGCGAATATGGTATTGCAAACGGCAGCGGGAGCGTTTCTATAAAGTTAATTTAGACTTACGGTTTACACCGTGCTTTTTTATACCTCGTGTCTTATGAAGATGCTTGAATGCGTCACTCACTCGCTTCTTATTGTTTCGCTGCCTTGTCAATTGTGTAATGAATGTTTTCTTCTGCGCTCTTTGGGGCTCCTCCTTCTTTTCTACGTACTGAGTTCACAGTCAGTTCACGTGATTACGTGGGAGGCGTGATGACGCGACACGCAACTCAGTCTCCTACGGCCATCTTGCTGCCTACCATTACAGTATATGGACAAAAAACAGGTTCCAGTTATGACCATTATGCGTATAATTT